>NW_026068224.1:589510-660790 GCF_014885135.2 Alexandromys fortis
ATATCAGTAATGAGCTTGCAGAGAAAGATTAAGAAAACAGTATCATTCATAACAGCTTCAAATTATACCTGGGAATAAACTTTTCTAGGAGGGAAAAGGCCTTTACAATGACTATATTTTTTAAATAGTGAAGGTATTTATTTGTTTTTTTTTTTTTTAGGTTATGTCTATTAGACAGAGTGATGGGGTTTACTGTGACATATTCTTATAAGGATGCAACATGTATTGATTATATTGATCCCCGTCACTATCATTTCCACCTACTTTGGTCATCCTTTTCTTCTTTAATAATTTCTCTTCTAAGTTCATATCATTTTTCAATTTTTTTTACCTCCTGTATGTGAAATAACCACCCTCTGACCCAACCAAACAACAATAAAAACAAACTGAAGAACAGAGTAAAAGATGCAAAGAGTTCCCATGACACTATTTTGGTGGAATGAATATAGTAAAAATGACTATACTACCAAAAGCAATCTGCAGATTCAGTTCAATACCCTCCAAAATCCTAATGCCATTCTTTACAGAAATAGAAGAGGAAAATCTTCTAGTTCTTAAATTCCACCAAATCACGAAGTATTTAGGCTAGCCAATGTAATCCTTAGTAAAAGAAACCCCACCACTCAATGGATTGATATTTCTGACTTCAAGTTATATAGCAGAGCCATATGAATAAGACTATTTGACACTGGAACAAAAACAGAGATGTGTACTACTGGAATAATAGAGAGATCAGAAAATAAACCCACATAGTGACAATACCAGGCTTTTGTTGAGAACAAATCAAATTTATATTGTGGAAAGATGACTCAGCAGTTAAGAACTTCTGCTGCTCTCTCAGACAACTGAATTTGTTCCCAGGAACCATGTGGTGACTCCTGACTATCTGTAACTTATTCTAGTTCCATTGGATCTGATGCCTTTCCCTGGCCTCTACAGGTACTCAGCATTCACACGGTACATATACATATGTGCAGGCCAAACACTCTTACACACAAAAATAAACCTTTGAAAAAAAAACATTGTCTTTGTAAAAGGAGTTTCTCTAACAAAAGACTCAGAAAAACTGGGTGTAAATGTGTAAAACATTGAGGATATATCTCACCTTTTATTCTGTACCCCTCCCCAATCAAATATAAGTCATGACATTGTTAGCAGAAAGAATAGGCAAAATATTTCAAGATGTAATTATAGGAAAGAACTTCTGAAGTTCCAGTCATTCAGAAAATCAAAGTAAGAAGTGAACAATGGGGTTTCATGTAAGTAACATGTTTCCAAGTGGGAAAATGTAGAAGAGAACAATTCAGTGAAAAGACAGTCTACAGAACAGGAGAAAATCTTTGCCAGCTACACTACTGACAGTATCAATATCTGCAATACACAGAGAACTAAAAAACTCAAATGCTAAATAGCCAAACAATATAATTGACAAATCATCTAATAAAATTTATAGAGAATTTTCCAAAGATAAAATGCACATGGTCAATAAACAAGTTGAAAATTGTTCAACATACAGAGCTAACAGGGAAGTTTAAAGTTAAACTCTGTTGAAATCTTAGCTCATGACAATCATAAAAGTTTTCACCAAGAAAATAAATAGCAACAAATTTTATATATTGAGTTGCTCCAGAGACTTCTACACTTTCTTGTGTTTCATTTTCCTTGCTATGAGTTCAAGTCCAAGAAGACCTTTATATTCTGCAACACCTAACATTCCATTGATACCATCTAGTGTTGGTTTGTCATTCACATAGCAATTGTTTTCTCTGAAAAACATTTGATTAGATTTGAAAGTGTCTCTACATCACTTTTTCATGAATAAAATTTATTTAAACTGACTATTTTAACATTCTTGTCACTAATACTTGTTGACAGATATTTCTGTCTTGCCTTATCCCACAGCCATTCAGCCCCCCAAAAACACACAGAGGCCTACATTAATTAAAAAACTGGTTGACCTAGTAGCTCAGGTTGTTTTATTAACTAATTCTTACATTATAAATTAGCCCATAATTCTTGTCTGTGTTATCCACACGGTTTGGTACATTTATCAGTGAGGCATTTTCATCCTATTTTCTCTGCAGCTGGGTGACGACTTTCCAGAATTCTCCTGTTCTGGTTGCTCAGTCTCTACTTCCTTCCTGGTTTCCCCACCTATAATTCATGCCTGGATACTGGCCAATCATGGTTTTATCAATATACAAGTGAAAAATCTTTACAAAGTACAAGGCCATTGTCCCACAACAAATACTAGTGTTGATGTCAATTCTGAGTTTCAGTTTATTACCTGCTCTCCTCATTCAACATTGTATCCTATTATTGTATGATAGTTTTTCATTAGGTTTCAGACTCTATGGATTTTATTTTGTTGTGTGCTAGACATTTCTTTTGTTTCTATAAATACGCCAAAGCTAAAATTCTATAAAATACTTAAAAGTTATGTTAACTGTGGGTTGTATGGCTCTTGCTTTGAAGATTTGTTAGGCAAAACCAAAGATTAGTTAAATCTAAGGGTAATTGTTCTTCAATATAATGAAATAAAATTAAGAATATCCTGTATTAAATATGATATTTGTCTTGTAACTGTGACACACATTGTTCCCTCTAATCATTTTATGTGGTACTTTTCTTGGTCTTAAGTTTTATCAAATGCATGTACTGTTCACCAATGAAACGAATAATATGGAGGAGGGATACATACTATAAGTCTCTGAAAAATCTCTCTGTGTAGTTCTCTCCTCTCTGGTAATATGTCAAACAAACTCAATCTACCATGGCTCTCTATGTCTGCTTTCTGAACTCAGGTTTGATGTTAAAATCTGACAAGGAGGTTTTACATTCTCTGTGCCATGTCATATAGACTCCTATCAGCCAGTCACATGGAGCATTCCTGAGACTCAATCTTCATGTTGCTTATCTCTCTGTCAGTCTCATTTGTCAACAGGTGTCAGGTATCTTTAAAAAAACAATTTTATGATCTTGTCTTATTTATCTACTTGTTTCTGGCAGGTAGGTAAGTCTGACCCCTTTATTTTAGTCATAGATTAAAATTTTGTTTCATATATTCATGATGGTTCAAACTCACACTCCTGATTTATTTATCAAAATTATTTTTCTAAAATTTAACTGTAAAACATTATATTTCTCACATCCCAATAATAACATACCTTTGATCAGAAAAAAAAAACAAGCTTTTAGCAGCAACCTTAACCTAGAAATTATAAAGATTTTCTAAATGTTTTGGAAGATGATGAGTTTCCTGGCTATTTAACTGTTTGCAATTTGAATAAAATGGATTCCGGTTGACATTTTTCTTAAAGACTGTAAAGGCTAAATTATCACAAAAGCCACAGAATTAAAAACAGCCTCACTAGCTCTCCTAAGAGCCACAGAACAATGATTTCATTTCAAACCATAGGAGTGACTAACTTGATATTTTCTACTGCATCATTTTCATATGAGAGTTATGAACAATACAGACAAGGCTGCTGTTTAAGTATGAATCACACTCTGCAAAGCTGTAAATGGATCACAAGAATTCTGCTGTTTTGAAATTTAAATTGTAATTTGCATTTTTAATGAAATTTTACATCACAAAACATTACATCTTTGCCCAGTGCCTGCATAGCACTGTGAGTCTGGTAATTTGGAGTAACACTTTGAGAAATGTGGCTATGTATATGGCTGGTTATATACATGTACACAATTATAAAATAAGCATTGCTGTTTCTATCTTAGGTTGTTGTAAAACTACAATTTGCCCATGTCTGCAGAGCTGAAAATTTTCACTTATACAGTTGCCTAGTATTTCCAGGGTCTGAAGGAGATAACATGTTCACTTAAAAATGGGTATGACTTGAATTCTGAATTTTCAAGGCAGCCATATGAGTCTGTGTTTTATATTGACTTCTCACAAAAATCTGCATTTTTTATGACAAAAAGAATGTATTGAGATCCTTGAGCTTCTCTATATGAGGGTAATGGATATTTATTCATCATATACAAGGAAAAAAATCCAATACTTTGCTACCTGCCTCTGTATTGCAAAGGCAAGTAATAACCACTATAAGTAGGACTTTTATCATTTTAGTTGATGAACAGTACAATATTCTGAGTTGCAAAAATGCTATAAAGCTATGTCTTTGAGACCAAACTATGGTTGAATTTTGAAAACTATTTGTCAAAAATATCAATCTGACTCAATTTTAGTGAATTTATGATTTATTTTTGTCATTATATACACACTAACTCATCCATTTTATTTTAAGGAGAAATAAAACTAAAGTGCTCAATGAGTTTTCTTGAAATTTCTATCACAACCAGAATTCTGAACAAGATGCTGGCTGCTTCCTCCAGACTTGGTGATACAATCAGTCATATTATTTGGTTGAGATCTCTCATTTTAATGCTTTCTTAAAGTAATTCCTTTTCAGTATGTATTCTATACCATTGTAGATGAGGTCTGATTTGAATCAGAAGTCTACAACAACTAATTGCAAGGAAATACTGAGGAACTAAAAGCACCAATGCTTCATTGTAAATAAACATATCTCACAAATCAGTTTCAATATGCTATTGTCTCTACACTGTAAAATAGGGTGGTTGTTTAAACATTGTAATGATGTATAAATTTTAGTAATGCGTTTAAAAAGTATAGGGCTGACTTAAATTTTTATATGTCTATGAAGTACATCTGAACATTCAGAGTGGAAAACAAATTCAGTTCAATCTCAAGGACATAAGGTAAGCCTTTGATATTTAAACTTAGTGAAAAGCTTCATGATTAAAACTATAGATTGTCTTCAAAAGTCTAAAATGACATAATTTATGTTGCTTCATTTCTATATGCTCCAATTAAAATGCAGCAAAGAGCTAGTTCTAATATATTTTCCCACCAGTGTCTCCTGGTATTGGGCAACATAATTTCTTCAATTCAGTGTGACACATTTTTCATGTGCTACTGTCCTTGACGTTGCTTTTTCCCCATTTCTTCTCTCATAAATATCCTATATCCATCAAGGTGCAATACAGCCTCCATTTCTCCATAAATGTTTCAATAATTTTTTTAGACTCCAGTATTCTAAATATACTCTGTCTGTTTGGATGCTCACCTTCCTGGACCTGGGGGGAGCAGGGAGGACCTTGAACTTTCCATAGGGTAGGGAACCCTTACTGCTCTTTGGACTGGAGAGGGAGGAGGAGGGGAGTGGGGGGAGGGGAAGAAGTGGAAATTTTCAATAAAAAATAAATAAATAAATATACTCTGTAGACATGAAAATAAGCATCTCTGTTGAGCTTCTTAGAAATACACAATCCTTATCTCTTTTCAGCCCTACCAATGGAAATCTGCATTTTAACTAGATTTTCAGACTTTGGCATGGAAATTAGATTGAAAATTTTTTCCCATCTCTTTGTGACTTCTTGCTTATTTCAGACTTCCAGTGTAGTTATGAATTATCCAGATAGCCACCAACCAACACTGTTGCCTCATATTTTTCCTTAAATTTATGATGGTATAAAATCAATGTATATGTAGAAACTTTTAGTAGATATTCATTAAAATTTTGATGTTTGATTCTTTCTTAGGCTGGTAGTATGCTAATCACAATGAAAATGAAATACTCTTATACTGTAATGATGAACCATGAGATTCTGAAGGCCATATGTATTGGGTAAGGTTTTGGTTTGCCATATATTTAAGCTAATGGCTAACTGCTTGCAGCAAACCTGCACTGTAAAACTCAAGAACCATGTCTGTAGGTACTAGGCAGTATGACATTAACTCATTTTCATAGGCATATCTGTCTCTTTACGTAGAATAAAAGCTTCCTGAAAGCAGCTACAGTCTCTTACTCTTTCATTGCTCATGCTATGTGCCGACTCAGTGTTCTAACTTGCACTAAAGTCTACTACAAGATGCTTATTTTCCCTCTAGATAAGATAAATGTAAATGCCCCAGCTGAACTCAGTCCCTAACAAATGGTGCATAGTCAATTAAAGAGTTACTGAATGAATATAATATTAAATTAATATTTGACAATATGGACTTTAATTTCAATTTGGATTAAGTGGCTTCTCTTCCCACTCATGTTCCCTGGAGAACAACCCACAATGAGAACATTAGCACAGTCATTAGTCAGTATGGTGTCTGGAAACATTTTCTTGAACTAAAATGGGTTACTACAACATCACTGATAATTTTCTTAAAATAACTTTGCATCATCAAGTTATTGAAGTTAGAGCCCATCTTTTACATTTCTCTACATGTTAGCATGCTGAAATTTGTTTAGTTGCTAATTTAATAGATCAATGATATGGTGTTTGGTCAGTTAATAAGAGAAGCTTTGTTTGGTTGTAGTTTTCTTGTTTATTTGTTTGTTTGTTTTGTATTGGTGTTTTGCCTGCATGTATGTGTATGTGAGAGTGTTAGATCTTGGAGTTACAGATAATTGTTAGCTGCCAGGTCCTATGGAAGAAGAGTCAGTGCTCTTAACCACTGAGCCCTTTCTCCAGACCCCTAGTTATAGTTTCCTTTAGTGGTATCCATCTCTTGCCAAGAGAAGTTTTCTTGATGAATGAAGAAAGACTACCCTTATCTGTGGGTATAAGGATTAATGGTTATAGGTGAAAAAAAGCTGTGGAGCCCAATTGTTATGGATACATTTAGAACATACTGCAGCATCTAAGGCTGAGGGAGCACTGTGGAAGAGATTGAAGAAAGATTGAATGAGCTAGAGGATGAGAATATTTGCTATAAAATTGTGTCTCCTAGTAATGTCAGAAGTTATACTCATAAGTCCCACCAGCATGACTGCTCATAAAGATAAGTTGAACAAGGATGACACCAAAGTACATGCCTAAGTGGATAGGGAAAAGATCAGGAGGCCTCCACATGATACAAATGACTATAGGAAATCAAGAAAAGCTAGGATCAGGAGAAGTGGCCTTCCACAAGGAAGAACACAGCAACCAATTGTCTACCAAATGGTCAGCCCTTAAAACAGTTATGTTTATGCAATAATAAGTAATGAAAAAAGAGGCCACAGATATGAAGGAAAGGAGAGTGGGGAGGGATGCAAAGGATGGTTTTGCGGAAGGAGGGATAAATGTTGTATTTATATTATAATATAAAACATATAATCTAAAATCTTTGCCATTAAACCAAAAAGAATTTTAATCTGGATACATAAATTCCTACCTATGTGACCCTTGCTATATTTGTACACCTTTCTACCCTAATTTCTATTTATAAATAATAGAGATGATTTTCTTCATAGCACTTGTGTGAATATTAATTAACAGATGCAAAGGCTATCAGAGTCATGAAGCAGTGCCCATATTATTAAAAATATATGACCTGGAAATCTGCATTATTGAAAAACTATTTTAGAGTTTCAATCATATATAGATGGGCTTTAACTGCATGGAGATATTTTAAATGGCTCTCAGTTCCGTTCTTTTTGTTCCAAACAAATTTGTCATGTTTGCTTCTGGAGATAGCTCCCAGGAATATAGAACTCTGATACCTGCTGTAAGGATTTGTGTTTCTATTCATGCTTCCATTTCCTAGTCCCTAGGTAAGGCACAATATTAAAACTGAGTGCTGACTCATCCCGAAAAGATGGAAGACTCTCTTTAGGTCTAGATACAACTGACTCAGTCAATTTAAATGACTTTAAAATAAAGGGTTGAGTAAGCAGATGGGAGTTAAGGGATGTCCAGAATGCTTAAGATCTTGATCTTCTACATGACCCTAACTGAAGCAAACAGCAAAGCTGACAACCCTTTTAAATGTTGTAATACTTCGATAACTCCATTGTAATAAATAATGAGACTTTGTAATTAGGGATACTATAAATAGGACATTGCTGAGAAGTAAACACATGTATTAGAGCTTGTCACAGTAAATATGTTCTAAAACCATATTGGTGATTTAAAAAAAAATCATTGTCTCTGTCCACTATCAAGTGACTTTTTTCATGTGTTGATTATGTAACAATTATGCTGCCTAAAATGGGGAAATAGTTATGTAACTATTCAGGTAATCAAAAGGTAAAACTGATTATTTATCATGCTGTATTCAAAGCTGTAAACAAACACAGGGGTTTCTCACCCTTAAGTAGCAGCCTTCGGGTTTTGCAAGCTTAGGGTGAGTTTAATTAAAGCCAAGGGAGAAAACCAATTAAGCACTGAGAAGTGCTGGCATCCCTCTTGCACTCTAAAGACAAAAATACCATTTAGAATAAGATGATGCTGTAATTGCAGTATAAATGCCATTGTCTACTTCAGCAGTTCTGGTGGCCCAGGTGTTCTGAGCACTTGAAGAGCAGCTAGCTTATGAGCTTTCAGTTCATAACTACATTGAGTAATTTCCATCTGCTTTAAATCTCCTTTGATAAGAAGTGCTTAGAAAAGAGATTGCATAAATATAAAGAGTGACTTGCTTGAAGAGCTGTAATACACCTATATTAAACAGCATGTCTTCAAAGAGTATTTAGATTCAAATCCTATTTTAAAAAAAGACTTGGAAAGTACATGGTTAACATTTCCCATCAGAATTCTGTACAGCAGTGATATAAGTAAATAGATAAAGGGATAGGGCTTCATGAAATGAAGAAGTTCATGTCATATTTATATTTTAGTGACTTTTGATGCAGTGTCATTATGGTTTCTCATCACTACTGTGCAGTACCACCCACTGTGAAAATAGTAGAGTGCAACAATGTGATGCTGTACAGCCTGTCAGTCAATCAAAGAACCATAAAACGAGGTGACTGCAAGCATTTTCTTTTTCCAAATGCAGTCCTGGAAACTGTTGGAGAGGGGAGGGACAAAGCATTTGAAGACAGACAGAAAATGAAAACTGATTAAATGTGATTTGCTGATGTTTGTGTTTTCCTCTTTTCATTTTCTTGCAAGCATTAATTGCAGTGTAGACGGCAAATATAAAGAATACATTATAGGAAATCGGGGATACTGTTCTAATTGGTAAGAAAGAAATCATCTATAAGATGTAGCACAACAATGTGGAGTTCTTTGCATTTGATAAGCACACACAGCCGATGGAGCATTCAAGTTACAGAAGTCAGTTGATTTCACCCATGAAATATCTTGTGAAAGTTGCCTTACCAGCATATGGTAGACCTTTTGTCCTCTTAAGTTAATATGATGAATATTAGCAATGGACTAAATATTCTGTTGTTCCTTTTTAGTATTAGTGGTGGCTGTCCTTGCTTAAAAAATGATAACCCATCCTACCCAAAGCTTTAATCAATCCTGTTATATTGCATTAAATCTTGAAATGATTTTTTCAAGTAATTAAATACTTCAGATCAAATGTCCTTTCAAGACTAGCTGATAAGACATCTATAGTTTCTGTAAACAAGGGACAATTCTCAATAATTCCTAGGTTATGAAAATTGGTATAGAGGAATATACAGTGCAGGTAGCTAAGGCTGTAAGATCTTAATCTATCTCTAAATTGATGCATGGACCTGTCAGGTTCTTCAAATCCCCGAGCCTAACTTTTCTATCTGTGTAGATGGGAAACATGCTCTAAAAATATGCAAATTCAAATTCAATTTTAAATATTCAAAAATTCTCTTAATCAAAGTCAGCTTTTATAAGGCTGCAAGTGGAATTTTAATAAGATGCCTGAAAATGACCATCAAATATTCACACAGGAGCCAGGATTGGAACAATTAAAATTAGTTCTAGCCTCTTTATACGTCAGTGGGAAAAATAATTTCCAAGTTTGCCATTACCCTATTATTTGTTTGTAAACATGATGCATCTTGACAGTGAGTTCAGTGACTCATGAGGAGTTTGTCTGGTTATCTACAAGTGTCTACCACCCACATCCAATGTGTCACCAAGTCTCAGTGATACTCCAGTTCCCTTGACTATTTTTCTGTTGCCTTTTCCACCCACATACTTCAAAGACTCAAAACTGAGCTAAATTCTTAATTACCAGCAGAAAATGGCAAATGTATATGAATAAGTTTGTTTTTTATTGCTAATTCTAAGCCTAAGTAATATACACTCAATTTGAAGACAGGATATAAAATAGCAGTAGGCTGCAATAAATAAAATAAGCAGTGTACTAGACAAGAATAGTGACTATCATAAATTGACACTGGCCCAGCCCTGGCAAGTTGTAGAACTTAGAACATTGCCAATACATAACGTTTGCATATGGCTTCCATCTACAGCAAGAAAATTAAAAAGAAATGTATAACACAAACTTTATCATGCTTTCTAACAATATATAAAAATCTTATAGCATATCATAAACCACTACAATTCACAGTTTAACATAATATAAATCTATATCACCAGAATGCATTTGATTTTAATAATTTCGCTTCACAAAGAAATACAAGCAGCAAAACAAACATAATCAAATGGTTGGGAGAGAGACTTACAGCTATGAAGCACAGAATGGCAGAAAATACAAAAATCCTTTGCTCAGAGGTCTGTGAAACCTGTTGTACCATTTCAAGTCAAGTGGTTTAGGATGCCTGCTCCCAGGTTGACTTTCTCAGAGGTCCAAAGTTGGACTCAACAAGTCATTTAGAGTTTTAATTAATGAGTTTCTAGATCCATATGCTTTATTGGTACTGAAAAAATGATTATATGTCATCATTTAAGATGTAGTATGTACTACTGAATTTTTATTGAAATCTTTTGAATAGAAAAGACCCCAAAACAGGAAAAACAGTTTGCATTTGTATAAAATATCTGCAAAGTGGGATTGAAAATAAAACACATGTGTCTGCTACATAATTGGATTAATTATCTTTTGTATCTTTAGTATTTAATGCAAAATAACCATTCATAAGGAAGAAGACATGATTCATCAAAATACATGAATTTACCTGGGCTATCCCAGGACTCAAATGGTACCATCCAAAGGAGCTACCCTGTACCTTATATTTTCTTAATGTGTTGGGGGTGGAGAGGGGGTTGAGAATGTTTGATTATGCCAGGCATGGTAGCACACACCTGTTCCTTTTTATATCTTACTAAATTTTTCTTTCTTACCAGTTTTCTTCTTTCCTTCCTTCTTTTCTTTCTTTCTTTATTTCTTTCTTTCTTCATTTATTTTCTTTTTTTGCAAATAATATTTAATTTTTATTAGTATGTATCAATTGCACAAAGAAATGGAATTCATTACTATGTTTTTATACATGTGAGCATTAGAGTAATCTATAGAATCAGAAATAATAGAATTAGTATATATTACTAAGGCAATTTATTAGGTTGGCTCATGTGATGTGAGCTGAGTAGTCCAGCAATGTCTGTCAGGAGTTGCTGAATGCATAACGCTAGATACTTCAGCAGTTCCAAACTGTACCAAAGATATGAGGATTCCTGGAGAGTCATCAGACCTCAGTCCACATTGAAATGCTTAATGTGGATTCTGACAGGAGCAAAGGCTGGCAGCAGTGGCAGAGACATTATTGATATATATGTTCCAGGAAGGGTGAAGGTGAACAATCAAGAAGCACTGTGTTTACAGCTTTGTAACTTTGTGAGGGTTTTCCCTACTCAGTTCATCCTTGCCTAAAATACCCTCATAGCAATGTTCAAAGCATGCTTCCCAATTGATTCAATAATATACACACACACACACACACACACACACACACACACACACACATCTCTTGATGGAAGAGAATAAGGAACTATTTTTTGCATTCTTCCTAAAGTGGGAAAAAAATATGAGAAACAAACAAAAAGCACTCTTGCTCAGAAATATAGTTTCTTTCTCTATAAAACAAATGAGGTAAGTGATGATGGTAAAAATTATATAGTAAGAACAGAGTCAAAGGGCTTCTCCAAGATTTAGGAGGAAGCTATGTTATCCTGATTACTGTGTTCCATATAATACACTCTGAAAGAAATACACATGTTTGAAAAGTTTAAAGCTTCTCAAGCTTTAAAACTATGGAGAGAGCTACAGTTATCACCCAGACACACAGGAAGCCAGACACAGAGCAAGCAAAATGAGAATGCCTTACTGATAAAATGTTTATATGGAAAGGACATTGGGATGAGGCTCTTCTCTATTTCCAGTTGGCCTTTCTGCTTTACTGCTCCCCCATTTAAAACTTGAAGACATTGTACCACACAAAACCTTGTTGAAAACTATGGAATCCAGACCAGGGATATTTGCAGAAACAGGACTGGGCCAGTGATCTGGGCGGGTGCTGGCCGAGAGAGTGAGCTCTGTGGGAGCAAGAGCAGATCAAGACCAGGGTCATTTGTAGAAAAAGGACTGAGCCAGAAACCTAGGTTGGGACAGGCCTGAGACAGTGAGCTCCACAGGAGCAGGACTGAGTCAATGAATCCCACAGGAATAGGAGTAGATCCAGATTAGGGCCATTTATGGAAAAAGGACTCAGCCAACAACCTAGGTCAAAGCAAACCTAAGACAGTGAACTCCACAGAAGCAGAGCAAACCCCAGATCACTGAGAAACCTCCAGGAACACAGAGTATCTAACAGGGTAACTGGAACCATGGCACGGACTTTGTAACAAGGAACAACCATCTGAGCCTCAGATCCATTGGCACCTGGAAGATTGAACACCAGAGTTATAGACAGCCCAAATTACACCAGTCAGAAAAAAAGATGGATAGACAAGGTTAAAACACATGGAACAGCACAAGGAGCAACACAACACCTTTAAAAACTAGTGACCCTACAGCAGCAAGACTTAAACAACCAAATATAGATGAAGCAGAAGAAAATTACCTTAAAAAGTAACTTTTGGAGAATGTGTGAAGCCCTAAAATAGAAAATGAAAAATTTCCTCAAAGAAATGGAGGAAAAGACAAACAAAAAATTGGAAAATATCAACAAATCCCTTAAAGAAAACCAAACCAAGAAAAAGCAATCAAACATATGAAAGAAACTATTCAAGATTTGCAATCAGAAATAGACACAATAAAGAAAACACAAGCCAATGGAATTATAGAAAGAGAAATCATGAGAAAAAGATCAGGAACCACAAATGCAAACATAAACAACAGAATATAAAATATGGAAAAGAAAGCACTGAACATACAAGAGAGGAAGTAGACTCATCGGTCAAAGAAAACATTAATTCTATCAAAAGCTTAACACAACATATCCAGGAAATATGAGACACCATGAGAAGACCAATCCTAAGAATATTAGGTATAGAAGAAGAAGTTCAACTCACAAGCACAGAAAAAATATTTAAGAAAATCATAAAAGAAAACTTTCTCAACCTAAGAAAGACATGCCTATGAAGGTACAAAAGCTTACAGAACACCAAATAAACTGGATCAAAAAATTCTTCTTTCTATATAATAATCAAAACAATAAAATGATATATTTTCACAATCAAGTACTATACAGCAGAAAAAATAACGGCATCTTGAAATTTACAGGCAAATAGATTGAGCTAAAAAACATCATATTGTGTGAGGTGAGGTAACCCAGACTCAGAAAGACAATTATCATATATACTCACTCATAGGTGGTTTTGAAACATAAATCAAAGAAAATGAGCCTGCAAGTCACAATTCCAGAGACCCTAGACTACAACGAAGACCCAAAGAGAGACATACACAGTCTAATCTACATAGGATTAAAAAAAAAAAAAAAAGACAAGAACTTCTGAGTAAATTGGGAGCATGGGGACCATAGGAGAGGCTTTAAGGGAAGGGAATAGAAAGGGAAGGGAGCAGAGAAAAATGTATTGCTAAATAAAATCAATAAAAAAGACAAAAAAAGCATACTGAGAGAAGGCAGAGAAAACAAATACAAGCAAACACAAGAATGGCAAAAAATGATGCCCGGGTTCATCAATTATAAGAGAAAGTTTTGCTTCAAATACAGACTTGCTGAAATTTTCATAACAAATCTAATGAAGAAGAAAGAAATATCTTCAGTAAGAATTTGATCCACTGTCACTCAATTTATTGAGAAGCTAGTGGTAGAAACCAGCTTAAAATGCCCCTTTAGCCAAAATTCATTATTTTAACAAATCAGATTAAAGTTTTGGGGGGACATATATCAGTGAGTAGAACAATTACTAACACAAACTTCCTAGGAAGAAGACAATATAAAATAATATATAAGTTACATAAGATGTTAAATGGTGATAATTATGCTAAGAAAAAGAGAATAGAATTTTGTATGCAATACAGAGAAAACTGCTCATTTGTTTCCTAGCCACTCAGACCCAAATATTCACATAAAAACGCTGATTGCCCTATTAGCTCATGCTTCTTATCAACTAACTCTTATCATCTTAAATTAACACATTCCTATTAATCTGTGCATCAGTATGAGATTGTGGCTTACTGATAAGGTTCTCACATCTGCCTTCCTAAGCAGCTATATGGCATCTGTTTGTCTCTGCCTAATCTCTCTCTATGTCTCTTCCAGTCTGGTTATTTTCTGCCCTGTTATAAGACAAAGTGTCTTCTTTATTAACCAATGGTAATAAAACATATTAGAAAGTTTTTACATTGACATAGTAAAATAACATATAACAAAATAGATATCGCCGGGCGGTGGTGGCACACTCCTTTGATCCCAGCACTTGGGAGGCAGAGGCAGGCGGATCTCTGTGAGTTCGAGACCAGCCTGGTCTACAAGAGCTAGTTCCAGGACAGGCTCCAAAACCACAGAGAAACCCTGTCTTGAAAAACCAAAACCAAAAAAAAAGGTCAAAATAGATATCAAGCAAGAATTACACTTACAATATTTATATCTACTTTATCTTTTATTATAACTAAGGAAAGCTATAATTATAACTATCTATTCTTCAACTCTGTAAAGACCCCAGAAGGATATAATATTACTTAAGTAACCAGGAAGTAAATTGTAAGTAAACTCCAACTCTAGAATTGACAGAGACATCTTGCTGCCTAGACAGTTACTCAAAGTTCTTCTGTAACATTGAGGCATCCATCTTCAGCCTATAGGCCCATAGTATCTGACACACTATTTCATAAAGCAGGAAATTTGAAAGATTATTTTGCCTCTATTGGCATATCAGTTATTTTCTTCTGTACTCTGTGGAATATCTGGCAGACTCTTCCATGAAGCAAGAACCCTGAAGTACTGTCTTACCTTTATGCAAGTTCAGCAGACATTTTTTTCTGTGGTTCCTGCAAGTCCAGTTCATACAGCATACCATCAAGAAATCCAGGCAAGGGCAGTTCCTTACCCAAATGGCTAACAAATTCCATATGGGGCCTCTTTGATGCTCATTACCCTTTTGAGGTAGGTTGGGGTAGCCAGGAGCAGATGTGTCTTGATGACATAAAAAGTTCTAAGTTCTTAAAATATTTTAAATGACATATTTTGTTAGCCTTTGAAAAGTCTAAAAAAAGTATCCATCTGAAATATATCTCTGTTTGTCTAGAAAACCTAACATGACTCCAAGCTTGACTATTATTGATAACTATCTATCAGTATGTATTTCTTAATTAAACATTACATTTTTAAATTAGATGCACAAACACAGTACTTTAATCAAGTCCATAAATATACATATGACAAAATTGACCTTAAATTTGTATCAATAATCCAAGATCCATACCAATGAAAAGTATTCATCTCTATAATATTGTTTGAGGTTTTCTGTCCTGCCCAGTTTCCACAGTCATTAAGTCCCAAATAAATCACACAAGGGATCTACAAGAGCTATAAATAGATTGGCCCATTAGCTCAGGCTTCTTATTAACTCTTATAACATATAATAGCCTTATCTTGTCTGTTAGCCACATGGCTCAGTACCTTTTTCAGAGGGACAATCACATCTTGTTTCTGTGGCTGGAAAGGACTGCAGAGGAATGGGCTTCCTCCTTCCCAGAATTCTCCTGTTCTCATTGACCTACCTCTACTTTCTGTCTGGTTGTCCCGCCTATACTTCCTGCCTGGCTACTGACCAATCAGCATTTATTTAAAATATAATTGACAGAACACAGACCATTCTCCCACACCACTATAATATACCCCCCCTACAAAAGTAAACAAACATCCATAAACAATCATTTAGGGATTTTTGGCATTATTTTCTAGACTACTTCCTGCTTATTGGGAATGCAGTTAGTCAGGTCTTTCATGGGATATCCTGTGTGGTAGTTCTATCTCAGTTAACATTCCTGAAGTTATCACGGATATTGGACCATCTGGACCATCACTTAAGGGAGTCTTTTTTGATCAAACTATATTAGGTGTTAAGGAATCCATAGCTTTCTATCCTCTGTGGAATTAAAAGAAGAACCTATTTTCCAAAACTACATATCCTTAGACCCAAATTTTGAAGTCAGGATACCTTTGAAGCATATATATTGGTTGAGCTTAGTGGACAGTACATTAAAATATCTCTGTTCTTAGTTCATTTACAGTCAAAAGATTAAAAGAAAACACAATATTATACATAATCTAGCCTCTCTGTGCATTTTATATCTTTACATGTGTTATTTTTCCTTACTTATTTAGTCTATGACTGTACTCTGTCTCTTTACAGACTTTGTTTTATTCTTCAAAGCTATTTATTTCTTTTTATAACTATCTAGACTCATTTACTTCTCTCTCTCTCTCTCTCAAACCAACCTACATGTTTTTAAACATACTATGACCCTTTCAGGGTTTCTTTCTGCCTGAATATATCTTTATTGCATATCTGTAATCATTTTTTGATCTGGAGTGACTTTTTTAACTGCTAAGCAGGAGTGGCTAGAACCAACTCTGTAGCTCTGCCTGTTTGTTCTACTCAGTTCAATATGGTGAAGGTATATTTACCACAAGCTCTACGAGTCATGTTTTTCTCTCCAGCTCCAGGGATGCAGTGGCTCCACTTTGCCATCAACCTGTAGTTCTCTGCTTACAAACCCCATTCAATTGCTCTGTAACCAGATCTCCCAAAAGATCCAGAATCTTTCATACCAAAAAGAAACAGGAAGCTCTCCCCTAAAGAAGCTGCATAGCCTTTGCTGCCAATGTTGAGTCAAGAAGACTTCTCTTAAGAGAGCCACAGCACCCATGATTGCCACCAACAAATAAAGCTCATCAAAAAAAAAATCTATCAAGAATCTGTGCTAAACTATGTCCTTTTGTGTCTAGAATTCCTTCACAAGATCTCTCAGGTTCTATGTGGATGTAGTTGCTCCATGTTGAACACCAATTTGTAGTTAGTACCTGCTTGTTTGTTTCCCAATGACTTAGACCCAAATATTCCCACTAAACTATATTAACTAAAACAATGCTTGGCCTATTATCTCAGGCTTCTTATTAACTAACTCATCATTTTACCACATTTCTATTAATCTGTGCATCAGCATAAGGCTGTGGCTTACTGGTAAGAATCTGGCATCTGTCTCCTTTGGCAGTTACATGACGTCTCTTAGTCTCTGCCTACACTCTCTCTATGTCTCTTCCAGCCTGGCTATATTCTTCCCTGCTATAGGTCAAATCAGCTTCTTTATTAACCAATGGCAATAAAATATATCCATAGCATACAGAGGGGAATTACACATCAATACTGGAGGAAGTATATTCATTCTAAGTGTAAATAGGTTGATGTGGTATCATTCCATTATGATATAACAAATACTTGAGCTACTCAGTTTATAATGAGAAATTATTTCTTTGGTATTACAATTCGAACAGTTCCATTCAAAGATGGATTAGTCCTTTTGCTTTGGGCATTTGGTAGAAAGTACATCATATCAGTGAGCATGTGGTAGACACTAACATTCCTCTCATGGCCAAACATGGAGGTGAATAAAGTGTATTTAACAGGATAGGATAGAAAGAGTAGTGCATGAAGAACTCTTTATAGAGTTGAAAAAGATAACCAATAAGAGGTCATTAATTAATTGGTATAGGAAATGAAGACTAAAGTAGTCTTTTTGTTCTGTTTTGCTTTGTTTAAATAAGGGAGGAATAATATTATGCTTTATGCAAATAGATTTAACCAGAAAAGAAGAAGCAATTACTGATGTAGAAGAGGGAGGATGTCCCTGAACAGTGAAGAAGGCTTGGAAAATGGTACCTAACAGCAGCAAATGCTTTAGACAGTAATATGGGCTTTTCATTTTTTATAGTATATAAGATAACAAACACTGTGTTTACAGATGTTTATTAAAGGATCATTTTGATGGGATCTCTGAATTTTTCTCCAGGTTGCTTCATTTCTAGCTGATGAAAAAACAAATTTATCAGCCCTCAGAAAAATCTGCATTTGAGTGTTGAGTGTGAGGAGGCAAAACAATTTAAAATATTTATCTAAGAAACTAAAACAATTAAACAAGCTAAGAAATTTATTATGATTGCCAGGCATCATTAAGTATATATTTGAAATTTTTGGCCATGAATTTAAAGTGAGCTCTCTAATAATAATGAATATCTGTAGAGGAATTCAGCAGTAAAGGTATGGAAACAAAACAGGCAAAGAATTACTATGGTAGACTAGTCAGGTCAGCTTAAGGTCACCAGATGCAATAGACTGGAGGTCTTGTCAGAGCAAATTAATTGTCTTACAAATTCTGGAAGCTATAAATGCAGAAGAAACTTTGATGGGGCATGATTTCTGGTGAAGGGTAACATTCTTGCTGTTGATGGCAAATATGTCCTCACATGGCTCTTCCTCTCACTGAGATGGACCCCTTCTTGCTTTGTATAATCTCTCAGTCCTATCAAATCATGACATAGCTTAAGCAATTCTTTAGCTTTCTCCAAATGCAGCCATATTGGTTTTGGGGCTTCACCATGCAAATTTTGGAGGGTCAAATTTCAGTAAAAATGATGGAATTATACTTTTGTCAAAAATATGGTGTTAGAGGAGGGCATAAGGTATTATTCCTTTTTGATATATAAGCCAATGATTATACTATTCACTTGTGAATGTAAATCATCAGTGTAGTACTGGGGAGATAGCTCAGGGATAGTAGAAGCCTTGGAGTGCTTTTTTTTTTCTTAGCTGCCATGTCCATCAGCTTACAACAGTCTGCAACTCTAGTTCCAAGAGATATAATTTCTTCTTCTGAACTCTACAAGCATATATCCTTATGTACATAAGATTTTCCTGCACACACATATACATGATTAAAAATGAAACACTAAAATAAATCTTGCAAAAAGTAAGATAAGAAGAAAGAAAATGGGATATACACACAAAAATACCTGATATTGAAGTCCTTGAAGACCCGTTCAAGAGATTGAAATTAAGGTTCATAGCAGCTTTATTGATAATTGCCAGAATCTGGAAACAACCTAGATATCCTCAAATGATAAATGAATAAAGAAAATTATTTATTTATACAATAAATAAATTGTATAAATAAATTATTTATTTATACAATAAAGTACTACTTAGCTGTTAAAAACAATGTGTGAGGTAAACCAGACACAGAAACACAAACTTGATATGTACTCACTTATAATTGGATGCTAGCTGTGAAATAAAAGATAACTATGTTGCAGTTTACATATCCAGAAAGGTTAAGTAATAAGAAAATATTAAGAAGAAACACAAGGGACTCCCAGTGAAGCAAGAATAGATTTCCAGGGTTGACTGGGAAACCTGAGGGATCAAGTGGAAGAGGAGGGAAGGAGAAATGACTGAAATTAGGTGACATTTAGGGGGCAAGGTAGAAACGTGGTATAATAGAAACTTCATGGAATCTACAAGAGTAACTATAGAAAAGACTCCTAGTAATGGAGGATACAGAACCTTAACTGGCCATCTTCTGTAACCAGACAAAAAGTCAAGTGGAAGGATTTGAACATCAAGCAAATCATAAAAACCATTTACATGTCGTTGGTCTAGAGTGTTCTGAGATGTGAGCCTAGTAGAAAAGTCATTAAAAAGACCAGAGAAGCTTCATCCAGCAACTGATGGAAGCATCCTAACATTAGGCAGAGCTTGGGGATACCTGTCAAGGATGATGAAGGATCTCAGTAATGAGAGAAGACAAGGACACCATGAGAAAGCAGTCCACAGAATCAATAGATCAGGTCTCATGGGGGCTTACAGAGATCAGAAAGTCTCTATGGAGTCTGACATAGACCCTCTACATATATGTAATAGGTGTGTAGCTTGGTGTACTTGTGGAACCCCTAATGGTAGGATCAGGGGCTGTCTCTGATTTTTTTTTTTTTTGCCTGCTTGTGGAACCATTTCCTACTACTAGGACTCCTTGAACAGCCTTGGTATGATGGACTCTGCCTGGAAACATATTATTCTATGTTGGTTGATGTTACTGGGAGTCCTGCTCTCTTCTAAGGGGAAACAGAGGTGAGGAGTGGATCTAGGGGAGAGGAGTGTTAGGGATGAGAGACTGAGGGTGAAGGGAAACTGCAGTCAGGATATAATATGTATGAGAGAATTTTTTTTAAAGGAGTATTTGTTAAATTTCCTTTCATATTATGGTCTAGGTGGTCCAAAATGGCTTCTTACACACTATAGAAGCTATGTACCTGGTAGTTTCTCACTTCACAGGGCTTGATTCTTTAGCAGTTTCAGTATGGCATTTAAAAGCTGGAGGATTTACAGAGAGCCATTGGTCTTGTGTACACACTGAAAAGTTGAAGAAACTGAATTCCAATATCAACAAAGAAACAACAGCAGCCAGTGGCAGCAGTTGTGGTCATGGAGATAGAAGTAGCAACAACAAAAGCAAAAAATCAGTATGGCAAATGAATTTACCAGGACAGTATGAAGACATGGTGGCAAGAAGCAAAAGTTTTTTCTCATACATTATTTAAATAAATAGGAAGCATTATTTTAGTTCTTTAAAAAATTGCACATATTAATCCACTCCCCTCCCAGACATACTTCCCCTTTCCTATCCATCTAGCCTTTTTTCTTTGTGTCATCTTTTGTGTGTGTTTTTCAGCAACGGAGTGCAATTTTGACTGACCATGAATTCTTAGGTGTGTGGCCTTCCACTGGAGTATGATTACTTACCATGGGCAATACTTTCAAATATTATTGCCTCCCATCCGTATGTCTGCATTTGGCTAAGACTTATTTTTATCTTGGCAGCCACCATATTTAGAGTAGGTCTTTTCGCTTCAATAAAAGTAATCAAAGATACCCATCAGACATGTGGTCAATAGTTTGTCTGATAGTTGCTAACAGATTCAATCAAGTTGACAACCAAGATTACCCATCGTATGCTAGAGAAGTCAATGGTAGGCCAACTCTATACATTGAAAGGGGCCCCCGAGATTTGATATGTTATATATAACAAAACATGTAACAGCATCTACAGTCTAGACCACAGTCTATTTAAAAAGGTGAGGAGCAGTGTTGATGAGACAAATACCATCACTATTGGAAATACAGCAATAGTTTACCTGGTAGGCACATCTTTTTGATAATAGCTACTGCAGAAGCATTGAGTCTGCTGTAAAGAGTGGGGTATCATACGATTCTGAAATAACAACAATCAAGTTGTTTTGCTTATTGATGTGAAGCAGGATAGCCACAATTATTATAATAAAAAGCAGAAATTTGTAATGCACACTAGAACAATTAATTTATAAAGTTCTACAGATATGATTAATGAAGCATGACTTTCCCATGGGTGAGACAGACAAAAATGGGAATACGGTTGATTCTCCCAGCCAATGTCTTGGGTAGGGTTATTAGCAATAAAGTTTATGGCCAAAATTCTTATCTAAGTACTTTGTTGATGGATGAATCTCAAGTAAGAGCCAAAAGGCCATGGCAGGGAAGTCACTAAGAAAACATACATAGTTTTAGCTGCAGTATATGTAGATTTTTGATATCCAAAGAACATTTATGGGATATGAGTTAATCAGATTCCTACAACATTTTTCTATAAAACTTTGTGCATATTTTCTGTTAATATCAACTAACAGTAAACATATGCAGTCCTGAAAAAAAGTGATGTCTGTTTAAATGATTCAAATTGGTACCATGATAATAACCATAGTGAGAGAATGTATATTACAAAAAGATGAGAAAAATACTGATCTGATAGTATGATAAAATGTATCTACATTTATATGTGTACATGTAAAAAATATTGGACTCCATCTCTTGGTTCCTACCATAAAACTTCAAAATGATTGTTGAAAAACCCACATTGAAATACATTGCACTTTTTCATCTCCAGTTACTGACTCAAAGTCCCTATTATCTTATAATTCCACAAGTGATAGGAATGCCTGAATCAGAACTCTGAAATCTTTTGGAATCTTCTGCGTATTAAGACCATCTTGTCAACAGTCCTGGGATAGCCCCAGGGTGGTGGCCAGTTTCCAGGGCCATCAACAATATGAGTAAAGAGGAAAAGGTATACATTTTTGCCTCTACTAACTGATATTTTAAAAAGAAGAGTGCTGAAGAATGAGTTGATCCTCACTTGCCAATTATGTAATTGATCAGTCATCTGCACACAAAGTGTCCACAAAAGTTCAGAAGGACCTTGATAGGAAAGTGTTCAGAAATCTGACCAAATTGAAATCCTTAGAGTGTAGTGAGCCAGCAGACATCATGGAAGTTGGGTCTCTTTCTCTTATGTCTTCTCCCCTGTTCTTATATTTACTTGTTATCCTTTATAATAAATAATTAAATATAAATAAATTTATGTGCTGAGTTCTCTGAACACTTCTTTCAAATAAAAAAAAAATCAAAGGCTAGGAAGTAATGGGAACCCTAATTTACAGCCCTGTCATCAGAAACATGTGACTGACATCAGATGTAGAAGGCAATCTAATGGCACTGTGCTCTTAAACTATTATATCTTACACTTTCTCCTGGAAGAGAGTTTCGAATTGAATTGGTCTAATTTGTATATAGTTAAAGACTTCCTGATGTGTGGGGGAAATTTTGCATACACCTGGTATCAGAAGTGTTGTTCCAATAAGGACAGATAATTGGCACCCAATGTGGTGGACTAAGTCAGTGTAAAACCAAAGAGGGCCTGGAAAGGGATTGTAGACGCTAAAAAATAACATTTAGCCACATTTTTTTTTTTCTGAATGGATTTTACTTCACCAGGTGGCATGCTGCGGCTCCTTTAAGAGAGGTTTTCCTGATTTGGTTATAGCAGGAAAAAGGCTGTGTTATTTTGAAGTGGTGGCTTTCTAAGCTATCCTGCCACCATGACCTCTGGCTCCTTCAGGAAATCGAGCATTTGAATCGGGTTTGTGAACAACATGCTATAGCTTGCTTGGTGGCAACATGGAATGGCTGTGTGCCTAGAGGTGGTTATCAGCTATGCTATGCTGGGTTGTGAGGAGCAAGCAGGAATTACAGTATATATCCTAATAATGGCACAGCTAAAGTTTTTTTTAATGTTTATTTATTTATTATGTATACAATATTCTGTGTGCATGCCCGAAGACCAGAAGAGGGCGCCAGACCTCTTTACAGATGGCTGTGAGCCACCATGTGGTTGCTGGGAATTGAACTCTGGACCTTTGGAAGAACAGGCAACGCTCTTAACCACTGAGCCATCTCTCCAGCCCCACAGCTAAAGTTTTTAAGAAGTGCTTACTAGACTGAGCTCCCAAGGTCCAAATGAGGAGTAGAAGGAGGGAGAACATGGGCAAGGAAGTCAGGATCACGAGGGGTGCACCCACCACTGAGACAGTGGGGCTGATCTAATGGGAACTCACCAATGCAAGCTGGACTGGGACTGATGGAGTATATGATCAAACTGGACTCTCTGAACATGGCTGACAAGGAGGGCTGACTGAGAAGCCAAGGACAATTGCACTGGGTTTTGATCCTACTGCATGTACTGACTTTGTGGAAGCCTAGTCTGTTTGGATGCTCACCTTCCTAGACCTGGATGGAGGGGGGAGGACCTTGGACTTCCCACAGGGCAGGGAACACTGACTGCTCTTTGGACTGGAGAGGGAGGGAGAGGGGATGGAAGAGGGGGAGGGAAATGGGAGGAGGGGGGGAGGTGGAAAATTTTAAGTAAAAATAAATGTAAAATAAGAAGCACTTCTAGTAGGAAATGGTTACAGATATGCAATAAGCACAAATCCAGGTAAAAAGACCTCTAAATGTGTCACAGTGATGGATAAATGTACATAGCCATGGGAGAGAGAAGAGAAAGAATATAGAGAGTTGGAAAAGAAGTAAATTGTTTAAAAAAATAAGGCAAAGTCTTTAAAAAGACAGAGTACAGACAGTCATGGATTAAAGAAGTAAATAATAATAAGCCATGTAAAGATGGAAAATACACAGAATCTGGATTGTGAATATTATTGTGTTTTCTTTGAATTTTTTGACTGTGAAGGAGGTAAGTAGAGAAAGATATTTCATTGTATGGGGTGCTAAACTAAACCAGCATGTATATGATAAAGGTATCTTGACTTCAGAATTTGTGTCTTAGGATATGTTACTTTGGAAAAGAGGTTTTTCTTTTGTTTCCACAGAGGATGAGAATCTGTTGATTGCTTCCAGACTAATATGGTTTGATGGACCAAGACCCCCAGTAAGGTTGCCTTGAACACCTCTCAAACAATTACTTCATGCAATAAACAGCAGGAAGAAGTTTGGAAAAGAACTATGCCCATATTCCCTAATATTGTTTATAAATGCTTGTTTACATTTAAAGAGGGATATAGAGATTTGCATTGGTATGAATTTTGGTTTATTGATACAAATTTAAGATCAGTTTTTATTAACTGTATATATGTATATCTGATTGTGATTAAGGTATTGTGATTGTGTAGTTAACTTAAAAATAAAATGCATGATTAAGAAATATAGGTAAATAGAGAGTCATCTATAATGGTCAAGCTTGTAATCATGTTAGTTAGGTTTTCTAAATGTACAGAGATATATTTGAGTTAGATAGATATTCTTAAAAGAGAGAAACACAGCAACAGAAAATGATTAGTTTTTTCCCAGTTAGTATTGTGGCTCAAACTGGTCAGTAAATCTCAGAGTCTGAACTGTTGACTAAATGAAGGAACTTATAGTAAGTCTCAACAGAACAGAGCAAAGGCATCATGGTATGTTCAAAGAAATAAAATTTCTGCTTCTCTCAATATCCTTGTATAGGCTATTTCCTTCTGTCTCTTCTTCAGTTCTGTATGTTGGGATCAAAACTACCTCCATAAGTCTTTGTCAATATTTCAGTCTTGGGCTTTAAAGAATACCACTCCAATGACAGGAGTGACAGCAGTTCATTTTACCTTACATTTAAAGTGCTCAGGCATATTGGTATTATGACTTGTACCAGACTCTGTGCAAAGTGAGGCAAGATAACTCTACTTAAACTCGCCTTTTTAGAATAATAAATAATTTAGTAATTGAATCTCAGGATTAAAATAGTGCATAATTTTATGTTATGTAAAAATGTAAACTGTCATGCATGAAATAATTACATGAGTTTTCTTTCAATGGAATAGACATTGTCTTCGATTTTTTTTTGCCTTTAGAGATTGTACTAATGAATTTGATTCCTAAATATTTGAAAGTTCTAAGTTGAAAAGAAAAAATATAGAAAAAAGGTATGACTATTTTAAGGGAATCTGGAAATAAACAAATGAAAGAATAAAACCTTCTCAAATAGTTCCAATAAAAATATTAAAAAGTAGGAGATACATTTTGTCATTTCTTGCTGAAAAATATGTTTTTCATGTTTTCTTATTCATAAGAATCTTTAGTTGATATTGGGGAAAAGAATACACTAAAAACTGAAGGAATTTGCACTATGCTAATTAGACCATTCTCTTTGTCAACCACCTTGCATGTAAGTACTCATTTACTGTTGCACTTAATCAAGTCTCTCTGGTCATCACTCCAATCAATTGCATCATAAGGACATCCCATTTGGCAGCTCTGAAAATGAGCACATGGTAAGTGCTGCATAAATATTTGTTGGAAGCGTAAAGATGGGAGGAATGAGTGGAAATGCTTCAGCAGTGTGTTTACATGTAGAAAGGAATACTGTTTCCAGCCCTAGTGTTCCAGCATAAAGCTGAGCCTGGCAATGGGAGCAATAGTAGCACAATTAGCAAATGTTCTCAAGTCTACATCTACAGTTGTTGAAAACATTTTAGAGAAAATGTGTCATTGTGTCATTTTCAATTTACACTTGATTTCAACTCTTTGTCCTTTCAAGATTCTTTTAACTATTACTAATTATTTAAGAAACTAGACAGGTCTTGTGATCATTTCTGTAGTGTTTGCAATATTAATTTTTTTCTGCCATAAGAACGACCCAAATAGCATTTGTGTAATAAATGGTGCTTACTTGTTAATATAAAGTACAACTCTTTTCTTTTATTGGCTCTTTTGATGTTCCAGTTAAAATGGTGATCTTTTAATGGATGATTTTTAAAAGAAAGCTTCTTTTATTTATATAATTTTGATTGTTTTGAATTATTTATGTAGTTATGAGTATTTTTTAATATTTAGAAAAATACAGTGAACAAAGTATGAACTACTTCTACTCCCAATACATAGGCATATAAATAAGCCATGTATGTATATATATATATATATGCATATATATTATACATAATTAATAGTTTGGTGCCGGTGTTTATAATTTTTTCTAATTTAGATATAGTCAATGTCTATTTTGGTATTAAATGTTATTTTCTTTTAAAATACATAATTAAAACCTCATACTTAGAATGTAAAATTTAGCTTTCTTATTATAAAATTATTATTATTTTTATTAAGCTAGTGTGCTTTCAACTGCTGTGTTAAATCTGAAGAGCAAATGTAACTTGTGGAAAAAAGGGCTTAATTGGGATTACACATCAAATCTCATGGTCCATTATTGAGCAAAGTCAGTGCAGGAACTCAAGGCAGGTACCTGGAATCAGGAACTGAAGCAGAGACCGTGAAAGAGTGCTGCTTAATAGCTTGCTTCTTGAGGCTTGCTCAGACTGCTTTCTTTACAGCCCAGGACGACCTACTGTGGAATGACACCACCCAGAGTGGTCTGGACCTCACAGCAATGAACTAAGAAGAAAATACTAAAACAGACAAGCCCATAGCCAAATCCAATGAAGGCATTTCTCACTTGTGGTTTTCTCTCCTCCCATATGGCACTAGTTTTTATTTCTTTTCAAAGTAATAGTTATATTTAACAAACAGTAAATATAACTTGGTTTTGGTGATGATGCCATCGCTATATGTGTATGTTCATACTTATTAAGGTGACACTTTTATCGAAAAAAAGTTAAAAGCAAATTAATATATTTTATTTCTCTGTATATGCTTTCATGTGTGAGTGGGTGTACATCTCTGTGTACATAAAGGTCAGAGGTTGGTATGGGTGCCTTCTGTAATCACTTCACCTACATTGTATAATTATTTTTATTTTACTGAAAATAGTTTTTCCCCATATAATATATCCTGATTAAGGTTTCCCTTCCAGCTACTGTGTCCAGATTTTCCCCACCTCCCTTCCCAACCATAGCTACCCCATTTCTTTCTCTCATTAGAAAACAAGCAGACTTTTAAGGGATAAAAGTAAAATAAAATAAAAACATAGAACTAGGACAAAATAAACATAAGAAGGAAAGAACTCAAGAAAAGGCAGAAGAAACAGATAAAGAAACTGAGGTCCACTGGTTTGCATGCTCAGGAATCTCATAAAAACACAAAACTGGAAGCTGTAATATATTAAAAAAATGACTTGTAGAATAAAAAAAGAGAAAATTTTTTAAAAATAAAAAAAAATAAAAATAAATAAAAGAAAAAATCTCTTGTTGAGACAAAGTTTCTAGTTTCTGTAAAGCTGAAAAAAAATCTAATGAGAACACAGATATAATTAAGGTTCCTTTGATCCTTTGGAGTTTTGTTTTATTTTATATTTTAAAATTGTATGTGTATGTCCACATGTGAATTCGTGCACATGTGACCCCAGGTGTCCATGGAAAGCAAAAGAGATCATCTGATACGCTGGAATTGGAGTTTTGGGTGGTTGTGAGCAGCCCAACATGGGCATTAGAAACTGAAATCCAGACCTCTGGAAAAGGAGCAAGTGCCTTTAACCTTGCAACTATAACCCCAGCCCCATATGAGATTGTTCTCTGGAAAATGCAAGTTTCTTAGAAACTGTTTACATAATCTAACCTTCAAAATGGCTATTGTTAAGATACATAAGGGTTGACTATTCTGTCTTAAGAAGGCCTCACTGATATCTCAGATATGTACTTTCAACTTCCTAAGCATATGTCTCTTTCCATTAATGTTTGTGTTTGTATATATTAGAAGTGTTTTTCAGTGAACTCTAACTTTGCTTGATACTAACATGCCCTGAAAGCAAAGTCAGGAATGCCAGTTTCATCTCGCTGAAAGGTACTGACTAGAATTCCTCAGGCTCCTGCAGGTGACAAATAAAACTCTGTCTCCCACTTCTGTTGATAGCCTGAAATTGTCATTTCTATCTCCTTATCTCTTGTATCCTCTCTCTCTCTCTCTCTCTCTCTCTCTCTCTCTCTCTCCCTCCCTCCCTCCCTCCCTCCCTCCCTCCCTCCCTCCCTCTCTCTCTCTCTCTCTCTCTCTCTCTCTCTCTCTCTCTCTCTCTCTCTTTCTGTCTTTCTCATTTCTTCCATCAACATGCTGTCATATATAAATATTCTCCCCAATTTCAGAGCCACATTGTAGAAAAAATGTTGAGTTGTCTTGACTCTGATCAAAGCAGAAATGTGACAAGTTTGTGTTTGTTGTTTGCTTCTTAACACTTCCCTCTTTAAAGCAAGAAAGTACTATCAAGTTACAATCTAGATAACTTGAGTTTTTGCTTCTCTCTTTTCATTGTGGCTCTGGATCTTTACTTTGTCTCAGACTTTCTGATTGACTCTGCTTCCTAATCTTTTTCATCCTCTTCAAGGCCAAAGATACAGAATGAATCATTGTCCTAAACTTACACCCACCAAAAAGAGCAAATCCTTGCAAGACAGACTTTGTAAACTGGACCACTGTACTTCAAATAAGGGCAATTTCCACACGTATGACACAATACTTTGTAATCATCTTCTGAAAACCAGCATGCATCTCAATAAGGACTGTAAGAAACTACCTTGTATATAGAGTAACAATTAATAATGATGGGTGAGACTGTATCTTGACCATAATTTCATAATTATGCATACCCTCATTACTCTTGCCTTAAATATTTCTTTGATTAAATATGAAGCTCATGAAAGTATTCAAAGATATACTTGACGATCTCTGAATCCCTTTATATCCTTCTTCTCATGTGGCCACATTGAGCAAATCTTCCTAATCTTTCTCTGCTTCTGATCAAGAGACACTCCCTACAAAATGGGGTTTATTTTGCTCATTTCTTTCTATCTTGTTTCATTTCTAACTATCAGTATCTCATACCCAGACTATTCCAGACTTAGATCTTCATTGGTATGCTTTCCTTTCCTATGTTTATTTTTTTCAAAATTATTTTACCTGCAGAAGCCAGAATACCTTTTTCCAGATATAACAACTCCAAGTGTCAGTGTGTCAATGCAATCACTTCTTCAAGGAAGTGGACATGTTTAAACTCCTTTAAAGGTTTCCTATTCTTTAGAAAAACAGAAACAAAACTAATCATTCACACATGAGACCACCGCAGTCAATCATGTCTCACCCCTGTTATTCTTATTTCTTACCTAGCAACCCTATATTCTCCGAATCATGGAAATTTGCTTTCTTTTAATTATGTTACCTTGTGCCATGGTTTTTCTTGTGCCAGATCTCCACTCTATACTCTACTGCACTGTTCAACACAGTACCTCACTCTTATCCTACTTTTTGCATTATCTTTACTATATGATACCTCATTAACTTAAAAATACTTGCTAAATTTTTGTGTGCATGTTATTACCACAGAGAAACCTAAATCAGGACCCCTGTCCTCTGTGCTCATGTATAATACATTTTTTATTCACAAATGAAACAAGGTGAAGTTTCTTTACATGAATGTTTTCTTAGTACCTGACTCTCATTCTAGATTGCCTGATTCTTGAACATGAGGGTAAGGCATGGGTTTACCACTATCTGCAACAGATAGCCTAATGCCAGGCTGCACACAGCCACTTCATAAATGTATTGCTTGAGTGAAAGGACAAATAAGCATCATTCTCACCATGTTACTAATCTCTTCTGAAAAATGCTAATAACTTTAATGCTAATCTGATAGATCTTCAACTTTTATTCCATTTGCTTGCTCAGAAGAATTTGAACCACAACCATATATATGTACAAAACTATGGACAGTGCTTTTAGGGAAAAAAAATAGTCCTTCCTTTTACAAGAAAAGGAATGCTTTGAGCACTCATGGTTATTCATTCCTTCCTGTTTCCTGGGGTAAGTTTGCTTGTTCACTAATTAAATGTGCTGGTCAATGACATTTTCCCTTTATCCTTTTTACTACTTACTCAATATTATCTCAAACAACAATTATTTTTTAAATCATTCCTGAAATTGCCATGTTTGTTTAGATGATTCTCAAATGTACATATGCTGTCCATAATCTTCCCTATGTTTATGGTATATAGGAGTAAGGGTCTATTGTATAACTTCACATTTGTAGTTGAATGCACCATTAACAAATCAGGTAGGTGTAATATTGATTTAGTTACTTTACAAGATCATGCACATATACTTTTCAGTATTTGAGTATTCTCAATATCAGGAAATGACAGTATCATAAGCCAGATTTTGAAATTAGAAAGCTAATATTCATTCATGGTTTTTTTTTTTTCTTTTTCCACATCCAAGACATGAAGTCAGTATCCAAACTATTTGAAATTGATTAGTTGAATTACTGGTTGACTTCATTCTTTTTTGTTACATGTTTATCACTATTACACTAGCTAGAACAGTCAATACTCTTTGTAGAGTGCTATATGCTTGTCTGCAATGCTCTCCATGCTTTCGGGTTTTCCTTTTTGAATTTATTTTTGTAGTTAAAGACATTTTTATTTAATTGTGCATTAATCATTCTACCCCTCAATTTGAAGATGGAAATGTCTTCATTAGAGTTGGGATAAACCTGTAGTTCCTGTGTGAAATTTAAGGATGTTCTTAATTTTAGAGGTGCATATCTTATCTCTGATTGGCTTCTGCTTTTATAATCATTTGTCCTTCTTTTGAACCTGCTTACTTGGCACACATTGTCTTACCTCAAGGCCTTGTTCTTGAGTTTCTTTTTGACTTCAGTTCCTTCATCTTACTCTCTGCCTAGTTCACCTACACACTATTCATATCTATATTCTAAATAGATGTTTCTTGCTGTCATTTGCAGCAGAGTCTAAGATATATACTGAACCTTGATACTCTGATGATTGCTGCATTAATCTCTATGGTCACTTGGTATATTATAGTAAAGTTTTATATCTTTATTCATCTGTCTTTCATATCATGTTGGAACTTCTGTGATGGCAGAAATTATGCCTCCTGTGTCAGGGACCAGTTTTGACAAAAATATCACTTCCCAGGGTAGGGTCATCGGAATCAGAAATATAAGTAAAGAATATGAAGACATGTTTAAAAATAATAAAACAGAGCCCATAGAATAGTACCAGGAGGGAGTTCCAGTGAATTCTAAATTGACCATGTTTAATTTTCCATATGCTTTAATATCCAATATAAAAAGGGGAAGAAGGAAACAAAAGACTTCTTTAACATGATTCAAAAGACAACTCAAACAGTTAATTGCTTTAACACTTTGAAATATCAAGTCATTTTCATTCTGTTGCTTAAACAGCGAAGTCACTTTAGATTAAGTATCTGGAAGGCACTATTCCTCAGGTAACCTCATAATTACAAACGAAGGAGCAGAAATACGCTTGCACATCCTGACCATTTGTCAGGATGGACTGGATCTACCTGCATGAGCCACCTTAATGTCAAAAGAACCAAGTAACCACATCCTTAGTCAGGATGGTTGTCAACAATTTTTAGCAACCTCCAAACTTTGTGACCATCAGACAAAATGAAAATAGGCTCTCATTTTTGGGCTTCCACATTCCTGATAATTCTTTTATCTCTAGCACTCCATTGCAGCCCAAGGAACACTGAGGATGCATTGTGACTAAATAAATGAAATTTTCCAAATTTAATTCGTATTTGTATTTCTTGGAAAGGAATGTTTCAGTTTTGTTTTTTATCAGAGCTGATACTGAATCCAAGGCCTTGTGCTTACAAGGCAAACACTCCACTGTAGAGATAAATCCCCCACTCAATCAATAGTTTAGCATATGCTACATATTCTATATGCTACATATGCTTCTACTGAGTGACACATTCATCTCACTTACAGACATGTTTAGAGCCATGCTTTTTAAAAATATTCTATCATACTATGTTCAGAGTGTAGATAGCATTTAGTGACCAGATTTTTACAGTTGCTTTATTGTAGAATTATATTCCTACAGATTAACATTATGTTTTCAGGGGGCATTACTTCCTTGATCTGAAAGGAGTATCAAGTTGTTAAATTGGGTGATCTGAGTTTCCACCTAATGGCTGACTGTAGAAATGACAAGTGACCTGTTACTTTTCAGAAAGTTATAAGAATAATTGAGGATTTCATGAGGAGAATTTTTGTAGCCAAGGATAACAAGCATTTGATTATGTTAATTAGGGTGCTCTATTTAAAAATTATCCTAAGAGTCTAATGCAAATGCATCCCTAATGACAACAAGACCCTGGTCAAGTGATGATGTGATGATATGAGTCAGACTTCTGCACCATAAACCACAGTTGCTGAAAAGAAACTTTAATAAATAGAATGGAGGAGGACACAAATTTAGCAACCCTGGAACTAAATATGCAAGGATAGCTAAATTGGAGAATAAGAAATGGTAGCAAATTGGTAAGAATCAAAAGACCAGGTATTGCTACACAACTGTGGCTTCTGTTTCAAAATGGCAGGCTGCTCCCTAAAGCTGTTAATGCATAGAAAGTGTAAAACTTCTCTCACTGAGGCAATATATCAGCTTCCCAAACCTCCCCCTCATCAGTTAAGCTTGTTAGCCTTTGACTCCACACAATCTTTATGGCATTGTTATCAATGATACTTCAGAAACATTTTCTCCAGAGATGTCCATTAGTGACATGTCAGGCATCAAATCTAATAGCATCAAAAAAGAAAAAAAAAAGAATGACAGGAGACCCATTAATGTGTGGTGGTTCTATAGAAAAGCACAATAACCAACAGCAGGGCTAGCTGAATGCATCAGCATTTTAATGTTCAGTAAACTTAGTAGCACACAATCAGAAAGATTTTAGTGCTCAAGAAACTATTTACAAAAAGGAAGTGAATGAACAACTTAAGTGATCACCTTCCATGAAACATATGATACTGTCTATGACTCAAAGTAAGCTTATGTTGAAGATGATTATAGGACATTTGTATTTTTATATAGTGTATTTAGAGCTATAGTTTACAGGCAGACTTCTTTTAGTTTTAGTTATGTACCATACATTCATTTAGTCATTTAAAAATATTTGAATCCAACTCTTTTTGGTCTGTGGAGATACCAATGATATTAGCTACATTTGCTGTTTTGGTAAGAAAAGAGCACCCAAAAGTAATCCAAGGAAGCGAGGCTTTAGACTGGTTCTTGAGTTCAGATAATGTTGGTCCATAATGACAGGGAAAGCATGGAAACAGGAACAGCGTGTGGCCACAGTTGCAGCATTATGCAGCAATGCTCATTATAGCTCTGCTGATCAACAAGCAAAAGTCTCAATCTGGAAGAGGGAATGGGTGATAATCCTCAGGGCCAACTCCCCAGTGACCTATTTCCCAGAGGTTTTTCAAGATCCCAAAGCTGAGCACAAGACAGGGACTAGTGGTTTTAGAGGACAGTTTTAGATCTAAAGTGTAGCAGAATGCTCCTGGAGTCTGTAAGTACAGAGCCATCTTATAATAAGCAAAATGCCTTCAGAACAACTTCAAGAGACTCCTTACTTTAAGTTTAAACACTCACTGTCCGAGAGTTCAAAGCCTCTTCAAAGATTCAAGGCAAACTCTTCCTTAAGAATCTCTGCAAAATAATAAATAGAACATTACATACTTCTATGGTACAATGCCACAGTGTAAACATTCCATTCTAAAAATAAGAGGAATGGAGCACAGCCAGAAAAAAATCAGACACAAACAAGATTGCAAACTAGCAGTGTGAACATCAACTTCTGCAGGTTCAGTGCATTATCTGGCCTTCCAGAGGATTCACAACCACCTCAAACAGGGCTGTATGAAACTATAGGGGAAATCTCACATTCAGTCTATAATGTTCATGAATAAGACAGGTGAAATTATTGTCTTTATGTCTATATCTAGTATTGTCAGAAAAATATAAATGAGTAAGATATTTTGTGAGAAGCACCATGAAAAAAGATGAACCAGAAAAAAAAAAAAAAAACTAATGAGGGTCCTGGGAGAGAGTTCACAGATTTCTTTAATAATTTGACATTTGACTTGAGAACAGGTGAGCTAAGGAAAAGAGCTGGGGTAAAATCTTCTAAGCCACGAGAAATAGCAACTGAATGGCACTAAGGCCAGCATGTGTCCCCAGATCAAGGAAAGGCCAGGGTGTGACAGAGTCACAGTAAGGAAAAGAAAATGAAAAAGGATTTAATGTAACTGTCATAAAATCTCCCTCTTTCTCTACTAAGAGTTCTTTCTAGCTGAGAATGATATTTATAATATAATATTTCTTAAAATAACATTTTAAAATTAATTCTTCCAGATGCTTCCTGGACAAGACATGTGTCCCTAGGTGCTGTTAGGCCAGAACACTGTTAAAAAGAAGAGTTACCAAATTTAGACACAAGTAAAATTTGCCATTGATGAGACTCTGCCTGAGAAAAATTTCAGAGATCATGTCAGCAACTCAATGGAAAGTCTACTTTCTCTTTTGTCTTTTCCTCCAATCTGGGAATGGTGGTATAGAAATCAGTAGCACATTGGCAAGAAAAGAACAATTCTTACAGCAATGAACTGAATTTTGGTCCCGAAATCCAGGAGAATACTGGAACAGACTTTAGCAGGAGAAGATGGAAGAGTGGAAAGACAAGGTGGAAAAGATAGGTAGTTTAGAAAGAGGAGTAAGCTCCTATGGCAATCTGAAGACTAGAAAGATGTGCTATTCCCTTCCTCGTGTGTGCCGATAGAATCCTAAGCCATTCATGTCTTCCCCTGACTCCTTTGCATTTACACTTGATGACAATGACAAAACACCTAATCCTAACTCACCTAGTCTTCCGTGCAAGAAAAAAATAAAATAAAACGAACCCTCTAACACATATATAGAAAGAATTACCATTAAGTGAGAACAATAACTAAAAATATCTGTTATTTAAAGTCATATTAGTAAAATTTGTATTCCATTCAAGCATTTTAAGGTTAAGATTTCCTATTCAATGCTCACTTTTCATTATGACAGATGCTCTCAGAAGTAAGATCCATTTAGAAAAGCAAACTCAAATCTAACTCACACTAAGTGATATTCTCATCCCTTCAGTATGCATGCAACCCTCTGGCCCCCACCCATTCAGATTCTCTTAATACTGCTTCTTGAAAATGGAAGAAACATAACGCCAAGTGCTCATTTTTTTTTTCTAGAAAGAAAATATATCTTCCTCATTTTGACTGCAAATCGGTTTTTGGCGGCCAGAGGATGCTGCATCAGCAATCAAAGAATCAAGAGTGTTAGAAAAACATTTTGTGAAGTACAGAATCAAGGAAAGTGAACACTCAGCAAGCACATTCTTGTCATTGTGTGACACAGTTTGCTGGCTTGTTATGCACAAAAAGTGATTCATGTGACTTTCCTGGCCCGCGTATGTTTGCAGCAGTACTGCTGGCATCCTGAGGTAGGCTATGCTACCTATTTTAGGCACAGAAAAGAACTACCACATTTACCTATGAAATATGCAATAGAAGAGCTATGTGTTTTACTCCACATCTGTAATATTTATTTTGTTCAACTGTGGATTTTATTTCTATTTGGTGACTATGAGGCTGTTTATTAGGTTCAAAACTATCCATGCAGCTATGGGGTATTTATTTCTAGTTTTGATTTATTTTCTTTATAGAATAAGAAGTTATTCACTCTGGGCAAAGTTTTAGAACTTGTGGCCATAGCAACATTTTCCTTTACACAGCTGGTCAAGAGACAAATGAGAAATGAATAACCAAGCAAGTCAGCTTTAGATACGGAAACATTTACTGCAGTGCTTTTGATTTTCTAGTCTGCTAATTTGGTGTGATTGTTTCACATGTTTGATTTATTAAGGCTAGAATCTTGGATGAATAGGAGTTATTTGAGCATATTCTTTAGACAATCATTGAAAAAATCTAGGAAAAAATAGATAAAAAGTTGTTTGGAAACAAATTGTATGGTGACATACATTGACACTTGTGCATTAGTGACTAAACTTGCTGGAACAGTTTAATTGTAAGTTAAATACATTTGTGCACTGGCTACTATGAATAGGCACAGTTGTAGCATGAGGGCCGGGCTCGTTGTGGTTTCTGTCCTGCCCTGTCTCCCAGCCGTTTAGTCCCAGAGAAAATCATACAGAGATCTCCATAAGTTATAAAACTGATTGGCCCATTAGCTCAGTATTCTTATTATCTCTTGAAGCGTATATTAACCCATTATTCTTATCTATATTAGCCACATGGCTCGGTACCTTTCTCAGCAAAAAAGCACACATCTTGCTTTTTCAGTGATCTGGGCAGGACTGGAGAGGAATGAATAGGCTTCCTCCTTCCTAGAATACTCCTGTTCTCATGGCCCTGCCTCTATCGTCTGTCTGGTTGACCAGCTTATACTTCCTGCCTGGCCAATCAGCATTTATTTAAAACACAATTGACAGAATACAGATAATTCTCCCACACCACTCAGTGAATTCTTAGATGTGCATATACAACACTCACACAGCATTTGAATTTAATATAGATCAAATTGAGCCAACCAATACCCTTCTCAAACTTGGTTCTCCTTCAAGGGTTTAAACAGAAGGGTACTAAATGATTCAAGCAAGAAACATGTAATCTAACCTTTGTTAGCTTGTTTCATGCCACCCTCCATTAGTACTCACAATTGCTGCCATGTAGTTTTGAAGGGGTTCCTGTAGGCATCATACAAAGAAGTGAACTCCACAAAGATAAAAATGTAAACACCGTGCAAACTATCTTCATTAACCAGGATCAGACATCAGGGAGTCTAATAACAGACAGTTAATTGTCAATACATTTAAACTGAGTATCATTAGGAAGAAGTACCTTGGTGTAATACAATCCCTGTTGCACAAGGAAGCATAATTACCTTGAAAGTGAACTCAGGATACATGTTACTTCCTCCGAGAAGATGAGTGCTAAATGCTAGCTGTACTAGCTTTAGGACCTAAGGGTCTGGACTTTCTGGGTCACGCAGAAAGCATAAATGTCATTTGGGCTACTAGCCACCTCTGGTACTACTTGTGGGAATTAGGGGAAGCTTCTACCTATCAGGGTCATTTATCTATTAGCCACCTCCTATCCTGGTTGTAGGAACCAGATATGGCCTGGCCCAAGGGATAACACAGACAGATTACTTCCAATTCTCAACTTTCTGGATGGAAGAACAGGTTTTTCATCTTCCCCATTGGAAAGACAAATCCTGAATGTTTTGCATTCCTGGGTTCTCTGGAGACCTGTGGGCATGAAAGCCTTCATGGTCGGCTCCCAGTGTAGTTTCTACAAAACATTGTTACTCCTCAGTTCAGGACCTTTCCACATGCTATGTTCTCTGCATAGAGCGCTTCCTTCTTTTCCTTCTCTCCCTTCTACCCTTTCTCTTTTTCTCCCCTTCATTTCAGATTTTACTCTGCAGAAAAGGCCTTGTTGTATACTCTAAATACCATATAGGCCTTAAGCATAATGACCAGGCTTGTCAGTAGTATGTTTTTCTCGTGGAAATCTAGGTGATATGGAAGCCAACAACACCTCTCTATTTTATTTTAACTTTTAAAGTTTTATTTTGGGCCTGGAGAGATGGCTTAGCAGTTAAGAACACTTGCTGTTCTCCCAGGGGATCCAAGTTTAGTTCCTAGCACTCATATCAGGTGGCTCACAACCCCCTGTAACTCCAGCTCTAGAATATAAGAAGACTGTGGTCTCTGAAAACACTTATGCTTATGTGTACATGCCCATCTGCAGACACAAACATCTATACATAACTAAAAATGGCACAAATAATTTACAAAAGATTTTATTTTATTTACATTGTATGTGAGTCTATGTACATGTGTGGGGGTACTCCTGGAGGTCAGAAGTAGGCAGGGGATCCCCTGAATCTAAAGCTACAGGCATTTTTGACCTAGCCAATTTGAGTACTGTAATCCAAATGCCAGTCCTCTATAAGAGCAGTAAGTGCTTCCTTTTCTCTCCTAAGCCGGTGTTTTTCCAGGCCCCAGTTCTTTATTTTGTATTGTCACATCCTATAGAACTTAGCAATATACTAAATGCATCAAGAAATTCACTTGCTCTGGTATTATATCTCAATAAACTCATAATAAATTTAAAATATCAAAAGTTTAAAACTAATTACATACGGCTAACCTACTGAATAGTCACAACATTGCAAAACCTGCTTTACAGGTATTCAGAACATTGCATTGGCCTACAATTGCACAAAGTCACCTCACTGAAAGTCTATTTTATGATAAAGTGCCAAAAATGCTACATGATATTTTATATGTTATTTTAACATATATGGTATTTAATATATATATGGTAATATATATATGGTATTTTAACACATGTTGCATTTTACTTAATTGTAAATTCTCAATAGTTTGGCAGGCTCACGGGATCCTAAAGTTATCTCCCTAGTGCATTTGTGTGAAAGGCTTAAGATGTATCTATTATTAGATATTTTTCAGAATTATTCCTCCATAACATTTGTACTCATGACAGATGGAGTAATTAAATGAGATACTACCTTATTTTTCCTTAACTTTAATATGAAGGATATGTATGCACGAGAGAGCAAAAAAACATATGAATGGTATTTTTCAAGGCTTTAGATCATCCAGATAATATTTTCCATGCATTGAAACACATCAATTAGTACAATCATGCTAAAAATCTAGTTTCCCATGATAAGTTCATGCAGCATCCATATATAAGTGCAGAGCTATATATTTAATATGTTTAAATGGTCTAATTATTATAACTTACATACAAGTGGGGATTTTGTCTTTGCTGATTCCTTCTCCTTTCATGTCAGAAGCCTATTTTCTTCACCACTTCTTTTTCCATCAATGCAGCAGTGATATATATATATATATANCCTGTTAACTGATTTTTAAGGAGTGACCTCCTCCAACAGAATTTGTCTTTCAAGTAGAAATCCTTAATAGATGGACTTTGAGTATTAAGAAGTAAAAGTAACTGTGAATGATCATCATAAAAATTTGTAATTTCAAGCTAGGAGCTTAGTCTGATAAAAACATATTTACAAAAACCCTTAAAATTGTAAGAAATGATACAGAAAGTAATGTAACAATTGATGCAAGAACATCAAAACAGACTCCATTTAAGAAATAATCTATCAGTTGTATTCATTTTAAATTTATTTCCTTAGACATTTTTTCTATGTCTTCCAAAAACTTTAAATTGTAATGTTCACTTTAAAGGCTCATTGTTGATATTAATATAGCATTAAAGTGTGTTATACTCCTTGGTTTTATTTAGATTGTTATTATGTATACGGCAAAGAACATACAGTTAATTAGAAGTCAATAAACACACACATAAAGAGATAGGGATAAAATTTTAATAGATGGAATAACTTTCACTTTGTAACTGCTTGAGAGTATAAAGTAATAAATAGAATACTAGCAATAATGAATTTAATAATAACAAAACCAAAATAATTCTTTTTAAATGTATGTTTGGGGAGGAAAATGAGAGTATTTATGGAGAAGCTCTGGTGCATACTGAATGAGCCTGCCAGAATTGGCATTGTAGTCAAAAGCAACATGTCTAACATAGTGGCTAGGAAATTTCTATAAGTGAGGAAATTCATGGATATTTATATTGAAAGGAGATATCTATTGACCAGGTTATCCCAAAAGTATTCCTTACACACATAGCAGTAAATATTTAACATTTGAACAATTAAAAAGGATTTCAAACCTTCCTATGTAAATTGACAGTCAATGTTCAAGAACATCCTAATTGTATTATCTATAGACTTCTCTCTTCAGCAATTAGAGATGTTAGACTTCAGTAAAATTATATTTTCTTAGTGCTGAGGAGCAACCATTGTCCACCAATACTATATTCATCAAATTTAGCTCTCAAGAGTGAGAAAAATAAAAATTTATTGCTTATAAAGTTTAACAGAATTGACAACTCACACATCACTTTCTTTAAAAAGCCATTCTTGTCTCATGCCACTATGGCTATGGTGGTTATACCTTGCCAAGAAAGTCATTATCATAGCTCATAGGGGTCGCAGCTGGTTGAGAATACTGGTTACTTTTTTGGCCCAATAGTGTATGTAGAACCTTTGAAAGCTGTGAAAGCTAGACAATGGAGATGAAGCTTCCTGGTAGGTATTAGAGTGAATTCTCTGGGTCCCATGACTCGAATTTGTGCTATCTTCAGCAACAATGTTTTATCAAGTTCTGGAGGGTAACAAAGAGCAACAATTATGCAATGTTTGGGGAGAGGAGTACATGAGACCCTAAGACCCAATACCCTGAAAAGATGTGATCCTGCATAATAATATTATTAGTCACACACACACACAGAGAGAGAGAGAGAGAGAGAGAGAGAGAGAGAGAGAGAGAGAGGCACACACACATTAATACCTTCTAATCCATTAACATTGACACAACACTGTTAACAAAATTTAGAGAATTTATTTATACTTAGTTTTCATGTCTACTTTTTAAATGTGAATTTCTTCGGTTTTCCTTCTGCTTGTATTGAGGATTCTGCCAGATGGTGCTATACTATTTGTTTCATTCACCAAATAGAATCCATAAAATTATAAATAAATACCCTACGACAGTTATCTGTATTTTTGCTAATTTAGTGTTTTTTTTAACTATTTTCAAAGAATAGCTAATGCCAATATTCCTCAAATAATTCTAGAAAATAAAAAGAGTAGGAACATTTTTCAAAAAATTTTATGAGACTTCAGTTACCCTGATACCCAAACTACACAAAGATTCAACATAGAAAGAGAATTAGAGATAAATTTCCCTTATAAATATCCATGTAAAATGCTGAATAAAATACTTGTAATCTGAATATCCAAAAATATATCAAAAGATCATTAACCATGATCAAGTAGGCCACATCCCAGAGATGCAGGGATCATTCAACATCTGAAAACTAGTAAATGTAAACTGTTATATATGTATACTGAAAGAAAAAGATACCTGATCATCTCATGATATGAAAGAAAAACTCAAATACAAAAAAAAAAATAAAACTTTGATAAAATCTGACATGTCATTGTAATAAAAGTCCTGGAGTGATTAGGATTACAAGGTACATACCTCAACATAATTTGTTTACAGTTTACAGAAAGTCAGTTTACAGAAAGTCTATAGCCAACACTAACGTAAATGGGGAGAAACTCAATAAATTCCACTAAAATCAGGAAGAAAACAAGGTTTTCCACTTTCTGCAGATCTATACAATATAGTACTTGAAATTCTAGCTAGAACAATAAAACAGCTGAAGGAGATAAAGAGGCTGCAAATGGGAAAGGAAGATGTCAAAGTATTTCTATTTACAAATGATATCATAGCATACTTAAGTAACCCTAAAAAAATCAGCCAGTTTATAAACATCAAAGTGGCTAACTAAATATATATATATATATATATATATATATCAGTATCCCTCCTATATACAAATGACAAACATACTTCAAACGAAATCAAGGAAACAGCTACCTTCACAATAGCTTCAAATAATATAAAATATCTTAGCTTAACTCTAACCTCACAAGTGAAAAACCTGCATGACAAAAACATCAAGTCTTTGAAGAAGGAAACTGAAGAAAATGTTGGAATATGGAAATATATTCTATGCTGATAGATCAGGAGGAATAACCTAGTCAAAATGATCATCCGACCAAAACCAATCTACAGATTCAATGAAAAGACCATAAAACAATTTCAACATGATTCTTAACAGATCTTGAAATGACAATACTCAATTACATATGGAAACACATACAAAAACAGGATTATCTAAAACAAATCTGAACAATAAAAGATCCCCTGGAGGTATCAACATTTCTGATTTCAAATTGTACTATAGAGGTATATTAATAGCAATAGAATGGTATTGGCATGAAAACAGACACAATAATCAATGGAATCTTGTTGAAGACTCATAAATCCACATGCTTATAGACACCAAAATTTTTGTTAAGAAGTCAGAATACACACTAGAGAAAAGAAAACATTTTCAACAAATCATGCTGGTCAAAATGGATGTCAGTATGTAGAAGAATGCAAATAGATCTTTATTTATCGCCTTGCACAAAACTCAAGTCCAAGTAGATCAAAGACCTCAACATAATGCCAGGTACACTGACAGAAGAGAAAGTGGGAGCATACACTTGAATGTATTAGAACAGGAGACAACTTCCTGAACAGAAGACTAATAGTGAAGGCACTAAGCACAACAATTAATAAATGGGACCTCATGAAGCTAAAAAGCTTCTGTAAGACAAAGAAAACAGTCAATAGGACAAAATAGCATCATAAGTAATGGGTATAAATCTTTACCAACTCCACATCTTATGGAAGAAAAGTATTCAAAATATATAAAGCACTCAACAAACAAGACACCAAAAAGCCAAATAATCCAGTTAAAAATGTGGTATAGATCAAATCAGAGAATTCTCAAAAGAGTAATCTTAAATGGCTGAGAAACACTTAAAGAAATGTTCAATATTCTTAGCCATCAGGGAAATACAAATAAAAACTACTTTGAGATTCCATCATACAACTGTCAGCACAGCACTGATCAATAACAGAAGTGACAGCTCATGCTAGAGATGATTGGAAGCAAGCAGGAATACTCCCCTATTGCTGGCGGAAATATAAACTTGTATGGCCACTGTGAGAATTAGTATGCTGGTTCCTCAGAAAATTGGGTATCAGTCTACTCAAGATCCAGCAATACCATTCTTGGGCATATACCCAAAGGGTGTTCTTTCCTACTACATGGACACATACTCAATTATTTTCATTGCCGCTGTATTCATAATAGATACTAGCCAAATACTGGAAACAATCTAGATGCCCCTCAACTAAAAATAGATAAAGAAAATGTGGTACATTTACACAGTGGAATATTACTTAGTTTTTCTAATGACATCATGAAATTTGCAGGCAAATGGGTGAAACTAGAAAAATTCGTCCAGAGTGATATTATAACCCAGATCCAGGAAGACAAACATGGTGCATATTCACTTATAAATGGATACTAGCTGTTAAGTAAATGGAAATCAAGCTACAATCTATAGAACTGGAGACATCAGGTAAAGAGGAGATCTCTAGCAGGGACACATGTATCTTCCTGGGTGAGAGAAATAGAAGAGATATCATGGGATAGACTGGGTGGGGGATGGGACAGGAGGCAGAGAGATTGCTTTGGGTGAGGGATAGATTCCAGGGAGATATGACTGGAATTGGGGGGCATTTGTGTAGTGGTGTTGAAACCTCTGACAGTGGAAACTTTCTGGAATCTATTAGAGTGACCATAGTAAGGACTCCTAGTAATGAAGGATATGGGATCTGAACTAGCCATCTTTTATAGCAAGACAAGGCTTTCAGTGTTGGCTTGGGTTGCATTCCTTTGATTTTTTTTTTTTTTTTTTTTTTTTTTTGTCAAAGCTGTCTCCTGTAGATCCCCAAACAACCGAGGTTTATGTAAGGACAGAAGATTGCTCTCTGAAAAATGACAGTGGGTCCACATTGTAGAGGACAAGGTCCATACCATACAGTTCATTGTGAATAGAGAGAATTCAAGCTGGTACCTGTATGGAGCCTTCACCACTATCTGTTTGGTAAAGAAAGGTATTCTGCAGGCTATTGAAACAGAAACCTGGACAACAACCCAGTCACAAAAACTTCAACCTATGATCTGACCTTCCTTCAGGATGTGGTGGGGCAATGGTGGTTCAGAACTGGGAGTGACCAACCAATGTCTGGTTTAACTTGAGGCCCATGCCATGAGAGGGAACTTCGGCCTGACAGTGCCTGGACAGCCAGAACTAGAGACTGGATAGCTCAGAGACCTTAGGGTAGAACTAAACACAACTGGCTAAAAAAATCATTAAAATGATTCTTAATGGTATTTTAATATACTCACAGATTGGTGGCTTATCCAGTCATAATCAGAAAAACTTCCTCCAATAACAGATGGGAGTGGGTGCAGAGACCCATAGTCACATTATGAAAAGAGATTTTAAATTGGAGGTCTCCATCAAATCTGTCTCTCATGAAAGTAGAGGAGGAAACATTATAGAGATCAGAGAGAATATGAGGGACACCAGAAGAGCGTGGCCCACTGAATCAACTAAGTAAGGTCCATATGTGCTCACAGAGACTGAAGTGGAAAGCATGGGGTCTGCATGGGTCTACTCTAGATTCTCTTCATATTTGTCATGGCCGTTAGCTTGGTATATTGGGGGAAACTCCTAACAGTGGGATCAACTGTTTCTCTGAGTCTTTGGCTTGCTATTAGGAATCTTTTCCCCCTATCATGGTGATGTGGGAGTGATTTCTTATTAATAAAGAAACTGCCTAGGCCCCTTGATAAGGCCCACCCTTAGGTGGGTGGAGAAAACAGAGGAGAATTCTGGGAGAAGGAGGCTTGGTGGAGGAGTCGCCATGGTTCTCCCGCTCCAGACAGATGCAGGTTAAGATCCTCCCTGGTAATCCAGCTCGTGGGCTATACAGAATATTAGAAATGGGTTAGAACAATATGTAAGAGCTAGCCAATAAGAAGCTGGAACTAGCCGGGCCAGGCAGTGTTTGAAAGAATACAGTTTCCATGTAATTATTTCTGGGCATAAGCTAGCCATGAGGGCGGCCGGGTGCCGGGGAGGGAGCCCTGCCGCCGTTCTTATTTCAACATCATGGGCTATTGCCTTGACCAGCCCCCATGTGGAGGCATTTGTGTTGTTTTTTGTCCTGTTTGACTATTGTCTCTTGGAGGCTTGCTTCTTTCAGAATGGAAAACAGACGGGAATAGATATGGGCAAGAGGGGAGGTGGGGGGAGATGGGATGTATGGATGGAGGGGAAATTGTGGTCAGGACGTGTTGTATGAGAAAATAATCTATTTTCAATAAAAAAGAATGCAGTTGTAAGTATTTTCATAAAATATCTTGAAAATATGGTGTTAATTATTTAAAGCCTTTATGGTTTTCAATATAGACTTATTCAAAGGCATGCCCCCAATAAGTTCTTTTTTCAGGCGTTTTCTACTTTAGTTTTAAGATGTAGGATTGAGATATATCTTGGCATTTTTATCTTTGGATTTTTTGACAAGTTTTACTTAACCTTTTAAAATTGTAAGCTTCTGTCTTTTGTCAAATTTTAAAAAATTTTAGCTCCTATTTCTTTGGACACTTTTTCTTTCATAGTCATTCTTTTTTCCTGTCTCCTCCTTAGGTTCTGATAGCACAAATGTTACCGCTTTTGCATTTTGGTACTTAGAAACCTAGACTTCATTCTTTCTCTGTTTCTATGGTTCATGGTGGATGATGATCTTTAAATTCACTGATTCAGTCCTCTGTCATTTTGACTGTATTACTAAAACCATTGACTTTTTCTATTACTTTTATTTTAATTGTTCTGTTTTTCTGGTTGTGTGACTTTTATTTGACATTGCATGACTTCCTTTTTATTTCAGAAAAATTTGTAATTGCCCATTGAAACATTTCCATGCTGATCATTTTAAGATCTCTTCAGAAATATCTCAATGTATAATCCATTGTGTTTTCTAACACATGCTGTACTTTGCCTAGTTTTCATACCCCAGATGAGTTTTGCTTTCATATAGGCTATTTTGGCTGCTACATTTGACATCTCTGGCTCCTATTGAATGTGCCCCTGCTTTATTAGCAGTCTTCTGTTGAGATCTTGGCTTGGGCAGTAAAGAAGCACAGGCTCCAAATGACCTCTGTTATATGAAGAGGGTGAAACTCCAGCTTTCCCACCTACTCTGATGACATTGTTCCTGAAAAGATGGAACATTGACACCACCTTGTTCCTCTGAGAGGACATGTGTAATCAGTTTCTTAGGAGGTCACAGCAGAAGGCTAGCTCACTCCACCTTTGTGCTTTAGGAAGTGTAGCAGAATCTCAGATCTCTTTAGGACCCCAAGAATACCAGCCTAGGTGGTTTGATTCCAGATAGATTGAAGTTCCCTGTTGAACTGTGCTGACAGGAAGAGAACAGACTGTCACCAAGCCACTAACCAATGTGTGATATTTCATCTTTTGACATATAATGAAGCTTCCACACTAAGTCGGACAGATGCAATGCCAGTGAGTTCTGTTCTAAGATGCCTTGTTCAGTTTTGTTATCCATGGGTGAGTGTGGAAGTATAACATGCTCATGATATCTGAAATAGACAAAGAGTACAAGGTTAATAATACTAACTCGTGCTATTTTGTTTAATTTAATTGATAGATGATCTGGATATGATCCTTAAGAGAATTGGAAGTCATGTGAGGTTTCCTGACAGGGAGATAGAAGATCATTCTACTGTTTTGAGGATCACAAGTCAGGAAGAAATTAAACATCACTTTTTTTTCCATCAGACAATGTTAGGAAAAATTGACTACTTACTAGCCTCTGCCAATGCCACTCAGCAGTGGAATGGAAGCACACTTCATTTTAACTGGCCTGAGAGAAGTCCCATTAGGCCCCACTGAAACTATAACATGGTTGGGAGATAAAGACTGTAGTATCTATGTTGTATCTATTACTGTTTTATTGAAGTATAGGCCAGTAGATTGAAAAAGGTCTTTTTTTTTTCTATTGTTGGAACACCATTCTCTGGTCCTATATTTATAGAAAACATCTTTCCCTGTGGCTTTTTCATTGTGTCTACTCATACTTCCTTGTCAAGAACTAATGAAGATGTAAGAAGTACCAGGAGACTTCCTACATGCCCATCTTTATGCTATGGGTTACTTAGAAGCTCATCTTCATTATCTCTACCAAAGATTTCGTATATTTCTTGGTTATGTAATGCCTGAAGTAATTTTAGTTGTTAAAGTGGAAGCTCTAGCACACAGATTTCCACTTCATACCAGTGGCAATCATTTGATTTATGTAGTGAAAATAAAATTAAATGTATAAGCCCTTATCCCAAATCTACAAATATGTTTAATTCAAAAGCTAAGGATATAGCCCGCCATTTAAGGGTGCTTACTGCTCAATCATGAGGACAAGATTTTGGAACTAGCACCCATGTACCAAGTCTGGCATCTTACAAATGCCTTTGACTCCAGCTCCAAGGGATATTTCATCCGTATGTGTGTGTGTGTGTGTATGTATGTGTGTGTGTACAGGCACATGTATACATTTCTGCAAATGCACACAAGTATACAGGCTCTCACACACAAATAATCAGGTAAATAAGTATGTTTAAAGGAAGTAGAATAGTCTTTGATTATGATCATTTAACTTTAAGTTCTTTATTTTGTATATTAAAAACTACTAAATTTGGGTCTGGGACCAGATGGCTTCAGGAATAAAGTGTTTACCGTACAAATATGAGGAACCAAATTCATAATACAATTGCATTATCCATGTAATAGATGGATGTGGTGATAAAGATTTGTAATCCCATTTGTGAGGACATGGAGACACATGGATCCCTGTGACTGACTGATCAGCCACTCTAGCTGAGAACACCAAACACGGAATCCACAGACACCCCAATCTTAAACCTTTTCAGACATCTGTCTATTTACAATGTCCGAGCTTTGTGAGAATTTGAAGCTATTGTCATTTGTTATTGCTATTCCATTCAAAAAGTATTGCTTCCATATGCGTGTGTGGATTGAGAAAAGAACATCCTTAAATCACAGAAGAGTGTTAAAAAATGCTCATCTTTGAATGGTGAAATTATGGGTAGTTTTACACCACTCTTTTGTACATTTTCTCATTTTTCTAAATTACCTACAATAAGCATGGACTACTTTTAGAGTAATAAAAAGCCACACATCATTTTTTTTTCTTTACTTTTTGAAGCTTACATTCCTCTTTGGGAGTTAGGCTCATTGGGTATGCCAAATAGTCACTCAACTAAGTGAAAACGATTTCAATTAAATAAATCATTAACTTTGAGAATAAATCTGTGCAGGAAAGTATGATTAAATAATTTGCTAATTTTTAAACTGTTGTGGTCATAACCCTTTTGTGTGTGTGTGTGTGTGTGTGTGTGTGTGTGTGTGTGTGTGTAGGGAGAGGTGGGGTGGGGTGATTCCTATTATAAACTAAGATGCATATCAACATTTTCTTTTATAGTGGTCAAAATTAGGACAAGAAGTGTGAATTAATAAATAAAAGCATTTAATTGACAGTATCTTTTTAAAGAGACCAGGTTTGGTTAGAACCATTTTTGTGTCACCTGGTAAAAGGACCATAAATAAAAATGCAAGAGATGTTTGGGGAACTGGGGCACAAGATCTTAATGCAAAATCTCCTAAGAATAATTATGAATTTCTGCAACTGGAAGAAATGTTTTTATTAACCGTTTCAGAATTGCACACACACACACACACACACACACACACACACACACCTGTGTAAGCACAAACACACAAAAACAACAACAAAAAAGAATAAAAAATTCCTTTATCTTTAGAAACCCCCAGGCAATGAGATTCATCTCACCTCTTTCATATCATCTTTTGGAGTCTGACACTGTAATTAGTCCTTGCCAAATTTCTGTAGGGTAAATGTAGACCAAACCTTAGTCACAACAGGGAAGGCACTGCATTTGTTGGGCAGTAATCAGTAACTGTGTGGGCCTGAGGCAATGACTTTGATCTTTGCTCTTCTTCTCCCATATTAGTCAGCTTCAGGCTGTCATGCTAAATGGTCAGCTCTCTCACTTTTGCCTCTTTTTCCGTGCTATAATATTGAGTCCTAAGCATTTCTTCTTTATTTGTCTGAGTCATTAAAAGGTAGCTAAAGCCAACTCTATTTTTTTTTACTTTTTTGTTCTGATGCCATCATACAATTTAGCCTATTTAACTTTAAAAAAAAATGAATTAGGACTTCTTCAACGTAGCTAGAATGGGCAACAAATCTGAGAATATATTAAATATATACTACACAGACCAACGTTTAATAGCTGCTCAGCAAATCCTACCATCTGTCTCATGTTTAAACTTCTAGAGAGTACAATGTCATCCGTGTTAATTATTTTGAATTCAGCAAACATTTATTGAGCATTTATACTTCCTGCACAGCTTATAGTTTATTCATTATTTTTGTTCAATGAGTAGCTGGTTAGAGATATGCCAGTTTGCATTGTGAATGTGAATTATAGACTCATATATGCACCTATCATGCATTAAATGAAACAGTGTGGTACAGGCCAATGAACTCTTAAAAAGATCTTCCTTTTTTATTTTCTATTTGAATGTTGTAAACCAATTATTTTTTGCTTTGAAACTCAGTCAGCGAATATATTTTTAAAAGACAATAATGCTAAATTTCCTAATTCAATTTTTATGCACAACAACTTAAAATGCATTTTAAAAACAAATATAAAATTGTGAAGTGCTGTGCAAAGATGAAATACATATAAATATTCTAGGAGATCATTTCTAAAATAATATTATATCATGAGATCAAAGTTCATTGTAAACACCCTACACAATATTTATATGTTTGATAAGTATAAATGACTACATTTCCATAGACAAAAACCCATTTCAGAGAAAAGTGCCAGGAAAAAAACAAAGAATCTCTTTCTTCAATCTGGAATTTTTATGTAATAGTCCATTTTTTCTTTTTTCTACCTTAATGAATAATTTGATTAAAACAGTTTGAATCTTATAAATGTTGCGAAATAAAACACACACCTTGCTCAGCAGTATAACTAATAGTTCAAAGCTTGACAATGTGACTCATGATTTAAAATGGGATCCAAGATAGTGGAGTGTGAATCTTGTGCTTTTCAGATGACTAAGTGAAGTCAACATGAAATTAAGGGATAATTTCCATGAACTCCTGTTAATTTGGAAGTATCCACAATACAACATGGCTTGATAATTTTTAAACAATTTAAAACCTCAATTGTCAAATTATTAGAGTAATGAAATGATTTAAAAGACTCCTCTGACAGTCATTTTCTTAAGATCCAGTCTACATCTCACAAAGCTGATGTTTAAAGTTAAAGTCAAAAAAATATCCATGGTTTGGGAGTATTCTAGCCACAATGTTCTCTTATAGAATTAAATGCCTTGTCTCTTCTATCTGAATTTTTATTCAGTAAACAGCATTTTCTTTTCAGCATATTTTGAAAACTATGTATCATTTAAATAGTCAAATAATTTTATTAAACTAATATATATATCAAAGCACCTATACAAATATGTTATATAAATATATTTTAAATATTTTTATATTTTATTAAATATTTACATATATATATATTTCAGTAGGTGCTTTGGTTACAATGAATTTCCGTTATGAGACCGATCATACCCCACACAGACAGGGAAGACAATGAAAGCATGCTTACAGTCATTTCAAACATTTCCAAATGCCATAAGCCCAATCAGTGAGTGCACTGTTTGCCTCAGTGTATTTCTAAAGATTCTGAGCTTCTTCAAATCTGGCCATGTTCTTTGTCTTTAAGACTGTTTAAGAGATGAGATGATTTGATTCAAATTCAATATCCAAAATACCAAGCTCTACACAATAATCTGAAACATTACCTCTGCATTACTTCTAACTCAATATGCAGAAAACACTTACCCTCTGACATTTCCAAGTAGTAAATCAGTCCCATCTGTCCCTAGGCTCTGTTGTTGCTGCTTCTCCTTACACTGTTCAAGGGCATTCATCATGTTCCTTCCATTAGCATACACCATAAAGATGTGTTGTTCTGACACCTGTATATCAGCCAAGTTACACTTCAGGGATGCCAAAATACCTTATCATATTGTCATGAACATCACCCATTTTTTTTTCCATTGAAAAGCACTTTGGCATTCTGAGAAAAGATGACTGTACAGAAATTTATCATTATTGATTGTATTTTGTTTGAGAAGAACCCAATGTCAGTTACATTATAGCTGTTCTGAAAGTGGTTTTTAATGTCATTGAGATCAAAATTGTGATAGTACAATTCTTTCTTCAAAGATCAAATACCAAAATTGTAATTTATTTGACACTGTGCTTGTTAGTATTTTGTCAGGTTGACACTAGCTCTCATCATTTTGGAAGAAGGAATCTTAATAGAGAAAATGCCTCCACCAGATTGACCTGTAGAAAAGTTTGTGGGGCAGGTTGTTGCAATGACTGATGTGAGAGGACCAGCCAACTGTGGCTGGTACCAGTTCTGTAAAGGTAGGTGGTCCTTAGTGGTTTAAAAATGCACACTAGACAAAGCATGTGGAACAAGAAATTAGGCACCTTTCCTCCATAATTCTTGCTGCTGCTCCCACTTGAGTTTCTGTTCTCACTTCCCTCAGTGATGAACTGTGATTGTGATATGTAAGCCAAATAAACCCCTTTTTCATCAAGTTGCTTTTGGTCATGATGTTTGCCACACCAATAGAAAACACACCAGAACAAAAAAAATTCTGTACATTATATAAATATTACACAGAATAGTTTTGTATTTCATAGGGGGAAAAGTATATTATGCCACACACATGACAATTGTAACCTCACTAACCACAAATAACTTAAAAATCAAATTTCTTGATTCTCTTTCATATTTTTTCAGACAGAGTATCAAAATATAACCCTGGCTGGCTGGGCTATATTTGAGGCTGACCTTGAACTCACAGAGATCCCTCCCCTGTGCTTCTGCCTCTGCATCTGAAGTGCTAGGATTACAGGCTTATAACATCATATTCAACCTATATGATTTTCATTTTATATTCATACTCATTACTGTTACTTTAACTGAGACTTTTTTATCTTAACATGCACAACCTTATATTTCTCTAATCATTTCTTTGTCTGCTATAATACTTCAGAGGTAAGACAAATGTATTCTTTTGAGAAATTGAAAAGTAAGTAGATTAATGTAAAAGTGATGATACATACAGATTGCAGAACTCATGAATATAAGAAAGTAGCCTATAATACTTCATGGTTGGACGATTAGTAAAAGTTTTATGTAAAGAGAGGTAGAAGTAGGATTTCCTATTAGTTAAGAGCTTTCAGAGTTATAATGTTTTCAAATTTAAATTTACTTCTAAATTATGTGTATGTATCTGTTTAGAGTTACATGGACATGAGTTCAATGCCAGAAGAGATTAAAAAGATGCTGGAGTTACAGGTATTTGAGAACTACCCAATATGGGTACTGGTAACTTAGGTCCTTCAGAAGAGTGGTACCTTAACTGTTGAAACATCTCTCCAATGCCTCAAAGTGGTAATGTGAGAGTCCCCTCTGTGTACTGTGATTACCATTAATGAATAAAGAAACTGCCTTGGCCTGAGGATAGGGCAGAACTTAGTTAGGTGGGGGAGGACTGGGCTGAATGCTGGGAGAAAGAATGTCTGAGTCGGGAGGAGGCTACCACCATAGATAGATGTGCTGAAACTTTGCTGGTAGGCCACAACCTTGTGGTGATATACAGCTTAATAGAAATGGGTTGGGTTAAGATGTAAGAGCTAGCCAATAAGAAGCTAGAGCTAATGGGCCAAGCAGTGATTTAATTAATACAGTTTCTGTGTGATTATTTTGGTTCTGGGCAGCTGGGATGAACAAGTGGTTCCTTGCAACAGCATTGTGTTTTATGACAAGGAATAAACTCAAGAATTTTGAATGGATGAAGCAATAACTTTTACAAGCCACATATTCTCCATGTGGACCAGTCAAAAAGGTTATTTTTTTAAGATACCTAATATTTATGACTGTTTATAATTCTTATTTATTTATGATGTACAGATTTTTAGGGCTCCAGAATTTCTATAAAGTCACTGTATATAGGCATGTATCTTTGTGTATATACAAACATGTTGGAGTCAAATTTGAAGGAGATATGCTTAGTGAGACTCAAGAACCTTGTTTCCTATCACTGATGCTCCAGTTTTTAAAAGTTCTTTCCATATTCTCATGTAGACAGTTTACTAGCCAGAATACTCATTGCCTGGTTTCTAAGTCTCCTGCAGATGAATTTATTGTTTTACAAGTGCTTCCAGTCAAGTCTGGTTGTATAGGCCTATAATCCTTTCTACAGAAAAGGTTCAGGGATGGTGTCAGCATTTCTGGCATCACTAGTCAGCCCCAGGGTCCTACAGCCACGAATGCATTGTTAGTATTCAGGCAAATCCTTAGTCATCCCAGGGACCTATGGCCATTTATCCCTATGTAATCTACGCCCATGTGCTATGTAGCTGCCTAAGACTCTGTACTTACATGCTAAGGCCCTTTAAAAGCAAGATCCACTCTTTCCTCTCTCTATCTCCACTCATTTCCTTTCTAAGGCAGGCACCAAGACCTTATTTTCATCCCCTAGCAATAATCTTTCAAGTGGGATTGTTCTCACTGCCACTAAACTACAACAGAGGGCAACTGTAGCTGACCCCCACCACACACACACACTCACAAAGAAAAAATGAAAGAAGGGATAATTTTTACTTTTACAATTTAAATGGAAACTCCATGAGTGACATTAGACTTGAGAGATTGTAATGACATGATACAGGCTGGGGATGTCAACAGTAAAGCACTTGCCCAGCATGTGCATGACACTGATTGCATTCTCTACCCCTATAAAAAGATGTTTCAGACAGTGTCATACTGCAGCAGATGGGAACAAATATGAGACCCACAGCTAGACATTAAGTAGAGTGAGAGACCTTAGACTACTCAGCACTAAATGGGATGTCTCCATCAAATCCCTTCCCTCAGAGCTCAGGGAATCATTCCCCTCCCCTCAGAAAGAGGAAAACAATGGCTCTGGCAATGTACTGAGTATGTGGCACTCATATTGCAGATGACATACTGCATTCATTTAGTGTATATGATTATCTACAGTGATCATTCAGCATAGGGGTAAATTTTAGTCCTGAGTTTTGATAAAAAAAAAAAAAGGTTTTGGAAGGAATATGAATATATAGAAAATGGTGAAATAATATCACGGTTTGCTTTCATTCGTTGGTTTACATTATTCAGGTAATAAGGGATAAATTTATAAATGAGAATCGTAGGTAAAACCACTTTTTAAAGTGCTTTAAATATAATGAATACATGTAAAATTATTTTACGTGTTCTTCAAAAGCTTCATACAAGTATACAGCATAATAGGATCCTATACACTAGCCATTGTCTCCCTTTCGCTTATCTCAGAACCCCTGCGTACATCCCCTTTCTCAATTTCATGCCCCCTTCTGATGTGGGATTCCCATCTATATGTGGGATTACCATTAATGAATAAAGGAACTTCTTTGAGCCCATAGCAGAACTATAGGGGAACAGAGCTAGGCAGGAAAAATTAAAAGGAACGCTGGGAGAAAGGAGGAGGAGTCTGAGAGAAGCCATGTATCCCCACCAGAGACACTGGTTGGAATCTTGCCAGTAATCCACAGCCATGTGGTGATACACAGATTACTAGAAATTGGTTAAATTAAGATGTAAGAGTTAGCCAATAAGAAGTTAGAGCTAATAAGCCAAGCAGTGATTTAATTAATACAGTAATAATTTTGTTTCTGGGAAGCTGGGAAGAACAAGCAGTCCCCCCTACACCCTTTTTTCTTCAGTAGTTTGCACAATTATTTTCATTTTAGTATGCTTCATTTCTGTAAATACCTAAAACAAAGCTTCATGACTAATTAAAATTTAGTACTAGAAATCTCTGGCAGACCATCAGTGGGATTTCTATACTACCCACATTTAACTAGGAGTGACATTGAATCTTATCTTTTCTCAATCTATAAAGATGTGAACATTGTCTTCCACAACGTATTCATTTAACTATTACCAAAATAGTCTTTGTCATATTCAATATATTTTTTGTTGCCAATGAGGAAAACAATTTTCTCTTAGGTCAAAGGGTATTTATAATAATCTTCCATAAAAGTAGAAAAGGAAAATTCTCCAATGTTACAACATAATTTTACCTATTACATTCTTCCTTTTTAAATTGATCAAAATCACAGCCAAGAAAACATTCTTTCAAGTTTTAGTGGATACATTGAAAAACATTCACATGCATGTAGGTCTTATAACTTGTTTTCTGAAATGAAGTTTAACCTTCCAGTATGTGCTATGTGGAATTAGACAATTGCCCATATCAAATTTGTGAAATATATTTTTTAATGAAAATATATTATAAGCGTGGGGGCACCATAAAATCTCCAACTATTTTCTCTACAACCAAATAAAGTGGGGCGTGTTTGTTTTTCAGAGTACGCTTAGCTTTTCAGTGCTGTTGTCAAAGGAAGCATATTCTCAGGAAGAACACAGGTGTTGACATTTTTGGATTCCATTTTCTCTAAATAGGCTTCTTTTTGAATAAGATTGCATTCAAAGGCTGTCTTTCAAAACGGTTCTGTTTCTCTTTGAAGTGAGAATTTTCTGTTCATACATTTGCACTTTTAAAAGTACTCTCCATGGAAAAGATGCCACCCCGTATCAGTGATGCAACACTTACTTAACATGGAAATTGAGGCGACCATAGCACTCTATAATTAATATACTCTCCAACTTGCCTTCAAATCCTGCTCAGAGCAGCATCCTGATCAACATCTCCTTTGAAAGCCTGCAGTCAGAAATAGGAGCAAAATCATTCTTTGGCTGTATGTGAACAGAATTAGAGAAAGTTGAAAATGGTTTTCTAAAATCACTTTTTCTGAAAATAACTGATCAAATAGGCTTGACCTTTTCTTCTTAATGACAAGGAGCATGACATTTGTGGTATCCATTCCATTCCATAACTCTAGCACCAAGTTTTCTTTGAACTTTGCTTGGACAAATGTTTTCAGCATACTGTTCTGCTTGTGTTTTGTAATGTGCCTATTTCTTTTCTTTTCTTTTTTTTTTTTTTTTTTTTGGTTGGTGACTCTGGAAAATGACCTTATGCATGTATGCACATTTCAAGATGACATTTGGAACAATTTAAATACTTCCTACAGGAAAAACCAACTGAAAAAAGAAATCCAGTGATAATTTAATTAATATTTTCATAACATTATTTCTGGTTTCTTACTTTTTGCCTATACAATGATATAAACAGGAAGAAGTTAATAATTATTAATTTAAACCAATAAAGAGAGAATAAATGGGTGGGGGGAAAATCTCTTCTCTTCATTAGTTTTTTGCATGGTGTAAGAACTGTATTCCAGATAATAATTTTAAGTCAATCCTCCACAAAGTGCCTCTTCCAGGGCCTGGAGGAGAAATAGTTGTCACAACCAATATGCCCAAACAAAGGAACATGATTGTATGTGCTTATTGTTTTGCTTTCTCATTCAGCTCTGTGCTGTAAGAGCTGTGGGCCTCTTCCCAAAGCCCGGCTCCTGGCCTCTTGGCTAGCTTATATACCCCGAAATAACAACACACAAATTGTATTCTTTTAAACACTGCCTGGCTCATTAGTTTCAGCTTCTTATCCCATTTCTAATAATCTATGTAGCACCACGAGGTGTGCTTACCAGGAAAGATTCAGCATGTCTGACCTGGTGGCTGGCTGCATCGCATCTGCCCTGGAGAGAGCTGCATGGCGTCTGAGCTCACTTCCTCTTCCTCCCAGCATTCTGTTCTGTTTACTCAGTCTATCTAAATTTTAATCTATCAGGGCCAAGGCAGTTTCTTTATTTAACCAATGACCTTCCTCCATCAGCTCTGTGGTTATTTTCTTACTCTTTGTGTATGGTCCAATATTTTTTAGAAAACTGAGTGCTTTCCTCTCAAGTGATTTGACCAATGAAATGCCTGTGGAAGAGTTAGACATTGTGTAGACCACCAACTGCTTAGAGGACAGGATAATCAACTTCATTCTGCCTTTAGAATGTAAAAAGTATCTAGTAAAGTCCATTTAGAGTGTGGCATTATCCATGTTAGCAAGCTATTCCACAAGTCAAACTTTAAGTTCTTATAAATGAAGTTGTATTGGAATGCAGTCATACTTGTATTTTCCAGAAAGGTTGTGACTGTTTTCAGTCTTGACAAAGTTGTGTAGCAGCAGCAGAGATGGCATGGAATGTGGATGGAACACTGATATCAATAAAGCCAAAAACAAAGACATGGAGAATCCTTTCTTTTAAACAAATACAAAACAGGCATGGGTCTTCTTCTCTTTTCTATGTAATTATGGATTTGCAAAATTATTAGTAAATACTTAGAATTTTGAAGTAAAATAGACAACTTTGGACAACTTTGCAATCACAGAAAGAATATGAAATATTCCTTAGAGTTTGCATAACACTAAGTTCAGTTTTGAAACTGAGAAAGAATATAGGATAGTTAAATTTTTATAATTAGCAAAGGTAATATATGTATATAAAATAATAATATAATAATATGTGTTTATATTTAAATGCAAAAATAGTAACACAATTCATTTATTGAGGATAACCCAATATAGTTACTTATTGAGCATCATCTAATATAGTTAGAAAACAATAACCAAAATGTTTCAAAATAAAACATAAAAAAGCCTGGTAGACATGAATTTTAAACCATATCTTAAATTAAAAAGGAAACAGTCATTTGAGTTACCTTTCTGAGAATTCTGCTTAGATTTGTACCCAAATTTTAAATTAGGTCATTTTTTATATCTGGATTCTTGAGGTCTTTAGATATTTTAGATCTATCAGATATATAGTTGATAGTCTTTTCCCAATCTGTAGCCTATTGCTTCATTAAAACAATGATGTCCTTTGATGTGCAGAAGCTTTTCAGTTTCATGAGGTCTCATTTATTGTTGATCTCAGTACTTGTTATGTTCACGAAGTTGTCTCCTGTGCAAATGTGTTCAAAGTTACTCCCAACATTTTACTCTATCAGTTTTAGTGTAACTGGTTTTATGTTAAGGTCTTTGATCTACTTAGATTTTAATTTTATGCAAGATAATAGATATGGAATTTTGAGAGATTTGTCTTCATGCAGATATCCAGTTTCATCAGTGCCATTTGCTAAAGATGCTTTCTTTTTTCAAGTACATATTTCTGGCTTCTTCATAATAAAAATAATCTATTCATGAGTAGCAGTAAGTAGCAGCTCCTCAGGAAGATGTGAATGAATTGATTTACCTCAAAATCTAGCTATGCTACTCTTGGATATAGACACAGATATCAGAGAGACACTTGCTCAAAAATGTTTTTTGCTACAGTATTAATAACAGCTAGAAATTCAAAACCACCTAGATGTCTCACAACAGAAAAATGGATAAAGAAAATGTGGTACATTTACATAATAGAGAATTATTCAGCCACTTAAAAGAATTAAATAATGAACTTTGCAAGTCAAAGCATGGGTCCAGAAAAAAAATATCCTGAATAACATAAGACACAGGCCCAGAAAGATAGTTAATGATAAACAAGCCACAATCCTTAGAACTGCAGAGGGTAAATATAGAGTAAGGAATTGGGGTGACAGATTTCATTAGGAAGGGGAACTAGCATAAAAAGTTATGGGTGGAAGTGGAGACTAGAATGGGAGGATCAAGTCTGGAAGGAAAAGAGAATGAGAGGGGAGGAAATTCAGAGAGAGAGAACGATGGGTAAAATTAAAAACCATTTGAGAGGTAGTATGAAAACCTATCACAGTAGAAGCTTCCTAAAATGCAAACATGTATAAAGGCAATTTAAATGAAATCATCAAATAATAGGGAAAACAGTGATTTACATGGACATCCCTTGTCACCAAATGAATCTTTCAATATTGGGAATGGTTTACATCTAATTGATTTCAAAAAAGAGCTCGCATGGGAACTACCAAACAACTCAGGCAGTTGCCAAGACTGTACGTTGCTCTGTACAAAGTTACAGGAAGGCCCTCTGGTTGAAGATAACACCTACACAACTAGCTCAGTGAACATGAAGAAGTCGAGCTAGTACCTACAAAGAGCCTTACCCACTATGTGTTACTGTCTTTGGTACAGGAAGGTACTCTTTATGCTATAAAAGAAAAAAAAAATAAACAATAAACAATTTTATCTTCAGTAGTGTCCTGCCTGCAAGATATGCTAGAGTAGGTGGCTTTGATGGCTAACTTTCTGAGATTCCAGCCTCATGGCAGAGGTACCAGCTTTAGCCATGTTTTATTGCCACAACTCTATGGCATTTCAAGGTCCATTCCAGCAAGCAAGCTGTAGCAGTGTACTCACAAATCATACTTAAATGCTCCATAGTCAGACCACCTGCCTGAAAGAGTCAGAGTTTGCCCTGGCAGGAAGGTCCAGAAAGCCAGCATTTTAAAACAGCATAGCATTTTTCGTGCTATGGCTGAAAACCAAAAATCATGTGGTCAGCTTTTCATCAACACCATTTAAGTGTTTTGTGGCTGGACCTCTTAAAAGAGCTGTAAGGTTTTACAACTAAAGCTGAGACAGGAAGCCTCTCTTAAATGAGAGCACTTGCATCTAGCAAGCAGAGCCCACCTGAGAAAATGCTGCGATCAATCAGTCATGCTTAACTCTATTTATTCCAGTCTAGAATTATAGTTATAGGATTTCTAAGTATGGGAATGACTGGGACTCTGTAATTATTTACGTTTCTTTTGCTTTTTCTTGATCTATTTTCCTTTTGTTCTTTTGGTTTGAACTGTTCAAATGTGTCAATTTTTTTATCTTATTATGTTGTCTTTTGTTTTATTCTTATCTTTAAGGAGCCCTGTTTGTTTTCTAATGAGAGGTAGAAAGGGGAACATCCAGAAAGAAAGGAAGGTGTGGAGAAACTAGGAGAAGTAGTAGAGGGAGGGGAAACCATAATCATTATATATTATGTGAAAAAATCCATTTTTAATGAAAGGAAAGAAGGAAACAGAATCTGAATCCAATGGTGCAGATTTATGCATATTCTCACCTGCTATATTGGCTAAGAGAGGTAGATTAAACCTTTAAGAGAAACCTGGGCAACTTAATGAGATCCTGTCTCAAAATAAAATAATAACAAGAACGTTGGGAATAGAGGTCAGTGGTAGAACACATGCCTAGGGATCAATCTGTACTGATACACAAACACACACACACACACACAATTGTGTGAATGTATATCTCTATCTGCATAGATATACCCTCATGTATATATAATCTGTTTTTATTATAAAGTTGAATGGTAGCAGTCAATTGGATGTTAGAAAATACAGCAGTTTGGATGTACTTGTAGTTGTTCATAAGTATGACTTATTTTCCTATTCATTTCAGTGTCATTGATGACAATGACTGTGTTTTACTCATTTGAAAATATCAAGCCCCAGTATCTTGACAAATATTTTCATATAAATAGACATTTAGTAAAAGTATATTAAATTGAATTTTGATTTTTTTCCTGATAGTCTGCAAGTGGGAGAGCTCACCAAGTGTGTCATACCCTTAATTCATAAGACATTATCAGAATGGATGAGATTGTATGACTTGTGGAGAAAAACATTTAATAACTTCATATTTACCAATTTTAACTAAGACATTACTTTAACATTATAGCATAACTTCACAATCTTGTATTACTTTTAACATAATGTTAGTATTTATTTTCATTAGATATAATAATTAATATAATACTAATATTAAGTTAAAATATGGTAAAATTCTTATAACTTTCTCTGATGTTATACACATACTTTATGTTGGACTACTTGAGACAAAATAATAAAATGTTTAATATAATTGAAAAATGCAGTTATTGTCTTTGAATCATCCATGAGCAATTCAGATAGAGTAGCAACCATTAATGTATGAAAACTATTCTTTAAATACCCCAGTGGATTTGTGAAAGTTTAGACAATACTAATCTCTGTGAATACTATGTTTTTTTCTCATGCACAAAACAACTTGAACAATAAAGTTTAATTGATAAATTAGAGTAAGAGTTTATTACACATAGATAGTCACAAAATAGAAGAGTTACAATATACTGTAAAAAAGTTAGTGGGTTATGGTGTCTCTATTATACTTTGCTCCTTCTTGTGATGACATATCAAGGTAAAATTCTTGAATGATGAGAAGTGAGATGAATGATCTTTTATGATAAAGCATGAAAATAGAAAGTATAGCACTGGATACTGTTGTCCTTTTCTTTTTTAAAATTTCATTTATTTTTTTTAAAAAGAAAGCAAACTCTTCTTTTTATTTTATTATACATACCAACCTAAGTTTCCACTTTCTCCCTCCATCCATTCCCTATGCACACACTCCCACCCCACCCCATCAAATCCTCAGAGAGGCTAAGACATATTGTTTAGGGGAAGGTTCAAAGCCCTCCCTACTATATCTAGGCTGAGCAAGGTATCCATTCAAAGAGAACAGGTTCCCAGAAAGCTAGTACATGCAGTAGAGATAAATCCTTGCGCCACTACCAGTTGCTCCTCAGTTTGTCCCAGCCATGCAACTGTCAACCACAATCAGAGAGACTAGTTTGATCCTATGCTTGTTCCTTCCTAGTCAGGCTGGAGTTTGTGATCTCCCATTAGCTCAGGTAGATTGTTTCAGTGGGTGTACCCATCAAGGTCTCGACCTCTTTGCTCATATTCTCATTCCTTCCATCATGGTCTTGACCTCTTTGCTAATATTCTCCCTCCTCCCACTCTTCAACTGGTCTTTGAGAGCTCAGTCTAGTGCTCCAATGTGGGTCTCTGCCTCCGTTTCCATCAGTTACTAGATGAAGGTTCTATAGTGATATTTAAGATATTCATCAGTCCGACTATAGGTCATGTCAAGATTAGGTCCCCTCTCCTCTATTGCTTAGGGTCTTAGCTGGGGTCATCCTTGTGGATTCCTGGGAATTTTTCTAGAGCCAGTTTTCTTGCTAACCCTGTAATGACACCCTCAATCAAGATATCGTTTTTCTTGCTCTCATCTCTGTCCTTCCTCCTTCTAAACTATCTCATTCACTCAAGTTCTCCTCACCCCTCCACTTCTCTTCTCTTCCCCTTTCACTTTTTCTTCTCCTCCCACCCCATGCTCCCAATTTAGGTGGAGATATATATGGATATATAACTTCCAGGTGGCTCTCTCTATATTTTTCTTTATATTCACCTTATTAGCTTCTCTAGGATCATGAACTATAGACTCAGTATTCTTTGTTTATAGCTAGTATCCACTTATGAATGAGTACATACCATATTCATAACTGTGGGTCTGAGTTACCTCACACAGGATAGAGTTTTTTAACTACATCCATTTGTATGCAAGATTCAAGATGTCGTTTTTTATTGTTGAGTAGTAATCTAATGTGTAAATGTGCCACATTTTCTTTATCCATTCTTTGGTTGAGGGGCATCTAGGTTGTATCTAAAACCTAAGTTGTACAGTAAATGTCATGTGTTGCAAGGAGGCCACTTGTTCATCCCATCCTCCCTGTTAGCTTAGCCCTGAAATAACCACTCAATAACTGTATTACTTAAATCACTGCTTGGACAATTAGCTCTAGTTTCTTATTGGCTAATACTTACATCTTAATTTAACTCATTTCTATCAATCTGTATATTGCCACATGGCAGTGGCTTACCAGGTAAAATTCCCAGCATCTCTCAGGCGGATCCATGGCATCTCTCTGACTCTGCTTTATTCCTCCCAGAATTCAGTTCTGTCTTCTCTGCCTACCTAAGTTCTGCCCTATCAAGCCAAGACAGTTTCTTTATTCATTAACCAATACAAGCAACACACAGAGAGGACACCCACATCAGCCATGATTGTAAATATCATTACTGAAATAACTGTTAAACAACATTGTATATATAGAATCTTGAAATATGAGAAATGAAGGTATGATTCATGTCTCAGGCAATATGATAGAGGACATAGTAGAATAGCACAGGATGGGAAGATATTCTGTCTTGTTACTCGGAATGGTGCATTATTTAATACTCCTGAATCAATTACTTCTGGAGTGCCCTATAATAATTTTAGATTGTAGTTGCCAGCAAGTAACTTCAACTATGGAATGCAAACTGTCAGACAAAGGAGACTGCTGTATTAACTATTTGAAGTAACGTGCAAAGGTTGAAATTATTACTGTACTATAGTTCTTCATGGCTAATTTAAAGTTCAATCATATTTAAAAGATCAGTGAATCCTTGACACACAACTGTAGTGATTTTTGTCTTTTAAGACATTCTGAATCAAAGAGGAGATTGCATATCAGAATAAACTGCTCCAATGAGCAGAATTCATTCCTTGGTGTACTGTTAATGTTTGTCGGAAGTAATTTGACAAGGTGCTTCTTACTGTTAGGCTGTCTATCATCTGTGAGGCTCTCAAATGGAGCATTTTTGGACCTCAACATGAATGATACAAAGAAGAGGAATAATTTTGCTAAATTTTATGTAGTCTTGATTGCTGAATTAAGTTCCCTTCCTTCTAGTTACAATTGTGATATTTGTTTGAAACTTAAAATAATTTCTACATGTCAGGTACAACTGCAGAGTATTATGTGTTCTGGGCTCCAATGTCTCTTCTTAAGTGAGTTTCTGCATGTTGGAGAAGACACCAGTATTTACTTCACCCTGAAAACAGGTATAAATACATGGTTGTTAAAACTATCTACTAGACTTTGAGAGATTTTGTTAATGGTGGCAAGTAAACAATAGCCTCACAGTAATGGTGTTCTCAAATAATTTTACCAAAAATAAAAACAACAGTGCATTTCCCATATACTCATAGAAGTATGCCCATAGCTTTCCAGCCCTGTATTTACAGAGTGTGTATGGTCAAGAAAAATCAGGGCATCTAGCTAGCATTCCTAACTGCCCTCTTCAAAAAGAATATATCTAATAGTGCACTTTCTCTGATTTCCTCTTATTAGCTTTGTTTGAAGCTTGGTGGTGAATAATGCAGAGAGTGAGTTGTTAGGTACTGTTCCACTTGCAGTTATGTTTTCTAAGAAACATAGAAAGGAACTTTGGACAAAGGAAAAATTGGGGGTAGTTATTTGGTCCTATCAAGAAATTTTTCAGGATGAGGGCATACCACAGGACAGAAAATGAGCTAATGATTCAAAAGTAAATGACAGTTCTGAATATCAAAAAGAAAGTGAACTATTCTCAAACTGTTGCCTCATTTGGATTCTCTCTTCTCCAGTAGAATTACTATTCAAAAAGAAACCAGAAGAGGGAAAGCTATTCTTCAATGTGTATCTTGAAGTTTATATTATTTCTCTCAATTTATGTTGCAATTAAATTTGGTGAAGTATAACTCTACAAATAATCACAGCAGTTTTTTCTTTTTCATTAAAACAGTGTCATCTACACAGGTAAAGGTAGGCTATTTATATACATGCATGTATCTGAAGCAAGCTTATCAATAATGCATGCATTCTCCTTTTTTATTGGTTGTTTGCCAAATAAAGGCATACTCTGGTATAGGTGGTGAGGGAGAGTTAAGTAGAGAAAAGCTTAGGTAGAGAAATAGAACAGCTAGCACTTTTCAGTGCCCTAGATAAGTGTTAGTAAGGTAAGACAGAACAGTTTCATCCCTTGTATATTTTAGTCATAGTAAATATTTAACATGATTTCCTAAATTAAAGTACTATAAGTAATTGTGGGGATTTTAAAGTTTTCTTTCTATTGTTTTCCAATTATGTGTACGTGGTGTGTGTGTGTGTGTGTGTGTGTGTGTGTGTGTGTGTGTGTGTGTTATGTGGGTAAAGTGTGTCTGCAAATGCCAGAGTCATTAAATTTTCTGAAACTGGACTTATAGACAACTCTGAGTCACCTGATACAGGCCATAGGAACTGAAGCATGATCTTAATTAACCTTAGTAATAAAATCCCCAAGTCAGATACTGAGGTAAAAGCTAAAAAAATCAGAGAAATAAAGGCCCAGCCACAATCACCTCTTAACTCTCCAACTGCTCAGACTAAAAACTCAGAGATTCTGTGTTTGCCATGCCTCATCATTTCCTGTCTGCCTGTACATATCTCTAGAACTCTATGGTTAACTAGTGGCCAGCTCCACCCTCCAATCTCTATACAAGCTTTATTTATCAGTACACAAACAAAATATCACAAAATTTGCCACTTTTATCTAATCAGAAAAGAAAGTTTTAACTTTGACATAGTAAAAGTACATGCAACAAAATAGTTATCAAGCAGGAATTAAAGGTACAATATTTAGTCCATTTGTATTTGAAAAAAATAGAGGAAAGAATTATCTTTTTTTTATCTTGGTGAGTCTAAAGTTTTATATCTATTCTTCATCTTAACTAAGGAAAATTGTAATTATAGCTATCTAATCTAATATTTCATCAAATACTCCAGAAAATTACAATACAGGAAGTAAACAGGAACTAAATAGGAACTAAACAGGAAGAGTAAACAGGAAGTGAATTGTAAAGCAACTTCTAAAGCTATAGAAATAGTAAAGACATATGGCTTCCTGGACATTTACCCAAAGTTATTCTCTAATTTTGGGGCATCCATCTTCAGCTTGCAGTCTTAAAATATCTGGCAGAATTTTCAGTGAAGCTGGAAATTTGAAGAAGTGGCCTACCTCTATTGACAAAATTTGTCAGTCACTTTTCTTTGCAAAATATCTGGCACTTTCTTGTGTAAAGCAGCAACCTCAAGAACTGTTCCACTTTGTTTTGGGAAATTTTAGCAGTCATTTTTCCTGTGTGTCCTGCATGTCTAGTTTATACAACATACAGTCAAGCCATCCAGGCAAGAGCAGCTTCTTGCTCAAATGACAAGTCTTGCCACATTGAAAACAATCACCACAAAGAGCTTGTTGATGCCCATTATTCTTTTCAAAGCAGTGGTGCTATCAGAAGCAGATGTGTCTCACTGTATAGAAAAGTTTAAGTTTTTAAACATTTTAAATGCCATATTCTGTAGGCTTTGAAGTGTATGAAGATTACCTATCTAATTGAAATATATTTTGGTACTTAAATATCTCAATATTTTGGCTATAAATTCGACTATGACAAAGGACTATTAATCTGTAGTTTTAATTATATATTACATTTTAAATGATATGTAATATGGGGTTCCCCTTTGTATACTGTGAGTAAGTTTTATTACCATTAGTTAATAAAGAAGTTTCTTTAGCCTATGGTAGCAGTAAGAATATATCTAGGTGGAAAAAATAAACTAAATTTAGGGAGAAAGAAGGCAGAGTCAGGGAGACACCATGTAGCAGTGGAAGTGTTGCTGGAGGTCCTACTGCTCGCTCCAGCCTATAGCTGCTGAGATACCAGCCCATTGGGGTGTGGTCTCTCTCCCTTTAAAAAGCGGGTACTTTCCTCCCCTTGCTCTTTTTACTTCCTGATCCACCGGCAACTAGACTCCCTGGTTGCGCAGAGGGCTGTTGTCTGGGACGGTGATCTCTAAGTTTTTTCCTCTTTAAATAAATACCACCCTATTAATCATAATTCCAAACTGGTGTGGCATTGTTTGTGACTTACACCTTCATGGAAGGAGAAAGTTGCTAGAACCATACTGGTAAGCCACAGCCTAGTGACAATACACAGATTAATAGAAATGGGTTAATTTAAAATGTAAGAGCTAGTTAGGAATATGTCTGAACCATTGTCCAAACAGTATTGTAGTTAATAGAGTATTTGTGTGATTATTCAGGTCTGGGTAATCAGAAAATGTAAGTGCAATCTCTGTTTACATAATGGCACCCAAATGTTTGGCAAGAATTTTCTCCTAAAACCTGAGAAAGCTTAAAAGAGGATTCAAGAGAGAGTCAAGTACAACTTTTTGGTAACTATCTTTTCTCTGATAGACCTTGTTTCCTAGAGTCAAACAGAGGTGCAGTTCTTTTAAGAGAGGCTCAGCATTAGCACCAAAGAATCTCAGAGCTCTTTTAAGATACTCTGCCACAAAACACTTAAATGGTGTTTATGATCAGCCAGTGATAGACTTCTTGGTGGTGGCATGGACCTAGCCACCCACACAGAGTTGAGGCAATTATTGTGGTATTGTGGCTCCTGTCAGTACTTTTGACATGAAGCTAGACTCTCAAAAAGCTAAGGAATTGGGTGGAGTCAACTGCGAAAGCCAATGGGCAACTGCTTTAGTCTCAGAAAAGGTTGATTCAGTAATCACACATTTATCAGAAGTTATGGCCATTATAGTGAGACCTGCACAAATAAAGACAAATAATGGTCCAACATATGTCTCTAAGAAAATAAAACAGTTTTTCTTACAATATTAAGCATATTATAGGTATACCACACAATCCTACAAGTTAGGAATTTATAGAAAGATCAATTCAAACTATAAAGGATATGTTAAACATGCAGAAGGGAATGGAAAATACCCCTAGAAATAGATTACAGTAGTCCTCCTGTACACAAAAGATAGAGAAGCAGAGAGGGAAATCAGAGAAGCTTCACCTTTCATGATAGCCACAAATAGCACAAACTATCTTGGGGTAACACTAACCAAGAAAGTGAAAGATCTATTTGACAAGAACTTTAAGGCTTTACCTCTGTAGGGTAAGCTTTACTAAAGATGGCCTAACTCAGGAACAGTGGCCTTGCTCTAAGAACAAGAAAAAGCTGACTTAGCAGAATGGGAGGGAGCAAAAGTCCTTGCAGCCATGCCAAAGCAGCTTTAAAGATTCTCTTTGTAGTTATGCCTTTAAAAGCTTACCCCACAAGGAGATACAACTCCTCTCTACCTTGTTGTAACGGGAATAGAGATGAGTTCCAAACATGTTTGTATTGCTGATTAAACCTTGCTTAGTACAGTCTGGGCCTCTCTGGTGGTCTCTCTCTGGGGATTGTAATCTGGGCACAACAGAAATGAGTGAGTGGGGAAGATTGGATCTTTTTGTTTGAATTTTTGTCATGTGAGAATTAGATAGAACATCTTTTCCGGACTCATTATTCGGAGGTAATCATCTTCAAAATGGTGTTTACACTTTAAGTTTTATATATCAGTGCTCCTTTGTCTTGAGATGGTAGTTTGAGTTTATTAAAAAAATAACATCAAGTAGACAGCTAAAGCTAATTACCAAATTCTTTAAACAGTGCCCGCTGCTCTCACAACAGTGCTTGAAAGCAATGATTGTTCACAAAATTTCTCTTTCATATCTGAGTTCAATATCCATGATAAAAATATATAACTCCTAAATATTGCCCTATTTAGACATTTTTGTTGACTCCACATAAGCCAGGGATGTATGAAAAGAGGGTCCCACAACTGAAAAAAAAAATGTCTTCATAAAATTGTGTTATGGGCAAGTCTGTGAGGACATTTTCATTGTTGCTGATTGACATGGGAGAATTCAACTCACCATGGGTAATGTCTTTGTCAGATGTTTCTGGGTGGTATAAGAAGGCAGGATGAGCAAGCCATGATTTAATCAATAAACAATATCCCTCCATTTCTTTTGCTTCAGTTCCTGTCTTTTTGTTTTGACTTTCAGGTTCCTGATTTGACTTCTTGCCCTGACTTCTCTTTATGATGGTCTGTTACCTGGAAGGACAATATGAACCAAATAGTTTCCTTATCATTGTTTTTGGTCATTATGTTTTTGTTTGTTTGTTTGTTTTGTTTTTATCACAGTGATAGAAATCTAACTAGGACAGTCACTTAACTGCTTTCTGTTTGATAGAAACAAAAAACAACTAGGTTATTGAGCTCGTAATCCTAATGATGGATGACTAACAGGAGTGAGAGAAATCTATCATTTGTTCACATACTCTCTGCAATGTTCCTTTTCAAGCACACTTCAACACATTTATACAAATTTTAAATACTTCACATTTTTAGGGTCTTTAATTGTTATTTAACCCTTTTCTGTTCCACATTTTTATACCAACATTGATTTTTGACACATTTACCAGATTCTGTATTAGGTTGTACTGAATTTGCACTTTTAGAATTTCTGTGAAAAAAAAAAGTTCTTCCCTGTGATCTATGAACGTCAGTCAATTCCGCAGTCACTGAAAATTTCTTAAGTCTTGATTTCAAAATGGCTGAGCAATGAGAGTGTCTCCGAACATGTGAAAAGCTGAAAAAGACTTAGTGAAGCCTTTTGCTTTTGTCAGTCTTGTTGTTTACCTTGGGTTCATTGTTGTTGCTGCATTTGATGTGTTTTGTTTAGACAGGAGGAGCTCTCTAGGTAGTCCAGGCTCACCTCCAGCTCTCTAACCTCCTACCACTGCTTACTTAGCACTGTGATTACAAATGGGTGTCCCCAGGACAGGCAGTTTCCTTTGTTTATGTTTTGTTTTTAATTGACTTCTTTGTGTTACCAGTGTTTTTAACACTTCAAGCAACTGTTCTCAACTGAAAGGCTGAAATGACATAAAATGTACTTACCATTAGGAAATGCCTTTTCATTCTTTCAGTAATATGTGAACTGTATACAAACTTAGTTTGGCATAGCAAAGCCACCTTCACTTTCCATTTTTGTTAAGAAATTCTGCTGTAGCAAACCAATTTCTTCTATCTGCTGCTTCTCTCTAAGTTGGAAACAGTAGAATGAATTCTAATTAGGGTAATGCCAGAATATATCGTTTTATTTTTATAGTAGCTATATTGTTTTCACAAAATAAACACAAGGCTTTGCCATATGACTCAATAATACACCCACCATGCCTTTCTGACTTAAGAGAATAATTTTCTGAGCCAACAGTCCACTCCTTGCTTCAACAATATGGATCTTCACTGATTGATAAATAATATAAATTCCATGTATGTATGATGGCATACTGACTTTCTATTTCAATGCTAAACATCATGAACAAAAGCAATCCAGAGAAGAAAGGGTTTATTTAATCTTATAGGTTACAGTTCATCATAAAGAGATTTCAGAGCAGAAAATAAGGCATGAATTGAGGCAGAGATAATGCAGGAGTACTACCTACTAACTTCGATCCAATAGCATGCCAAGCCCTTTTTTGCATACACTTTAGGACATCTTGGCCAGCAGAAGTAAGTGCTCTCAAGTCAGTCATTAATCAAGAAAATGCCTACAGACTTGCATAACGGTAAATCTGATGGAGGTATTTTCTCAGTTGAGGCCTTTTCTTCCTAGATGACCCTAATTATTGTCAATTTCTTTTTACTTACACTGAAAAGCTGTCAGTGTAGACCATGGTAGACTCAGTACATGGTTAGAAAAGCTTTGATAAAACTCAAGTGAGAGATGATGATATTTTAGAAAATGATGGCAGCAGAGGAGGTAGTGAATAGTGGAGATATGCTACCTATCATTAATTTCTCTATCAATCCATCCATTCTCATATCCAAAAGATGTAGGATTCTTGTAAAGGTAAATCCCAGACTGTCACATAACTAACTTGGTATATAGCCTAGAGGGTCTTCAAAATTGTGATTCCCTTGCCTCAGGCTACCAAGTGCCTAGATAGCCAGTATAAACCATCAGATTAGGTTTTAGACAGTTTTGTTTTGTTTTGCATTTGTTTGTTTTGTTTGAGACAAAGTTTCTCTGAATAGCCCTGGCCTATCTAAACTCACTCCATAGACCAGGCTGGCCTTGAACTCGGATATCTGCTGGGATTAAAGACCCCTGTCACCACCACCACCCATCCCTAAGTGCTGGAATTCACAGAGTTGTGATAGATTTTTTTCAAATAAAGAATGAACATTTTCTCAAGTTTTATACAGCATGTGACTATATAAACACTTTGTTAGGGGCTTCAAGATTTAGAAAGAGCTCATGCAAATAAAATTTTAGTTAGAGACGCACGGAGGGGAGCGGAGAAAAATGTAAAGCTCAATAAATATCAATAAAAAATGTAAAAAAAAAAGTTTAGTTAGTTTAATGCTATATCTGCCTTTGCAAACCACATTCACAGGTGGGCTAGATGAATATAATAAAGAAATTGTTCCAATATTCAAAATTGTAGACTTTATAACTGGAGTTTAAATGGTAGAATCCTTTTTCTATTATTGCAATGATAGCATCCTTAGACCTAAGATCATTCT
>NW_026068224.1:660841-791176 GCF_014885135.2 Alexandromys fortis
TATGAAGAGCATATGAGATTGCAGGCAAATAAAATTCTGTTCAAATAGTCATTAACTTCAACATTTAGTGACATATAGGAGTGTATTATTATTAAAGAGTATAGACTTTTTAGCCTTAAAATCACATCTATATGATTCATTCTGTGAACTTCCTCTGAATTCAGAAACTCAGAATTCTGAATAAAAAAAAAAATATTTGAATAGAAAAAGGGTATGGGATTGGGTGATATAAGCCACCTTAATTATCATAGGCATTATGAGCTGGGTCTGTATTCTGCTATTCAAGTCTTCAGCTATGTCTCTTCAGAAGAAATTATTTTGTTAAGCTGGCACCAGACAAATAGAACCCTGTTCCCAAGAAACCTGTGAGGTCTAGCTTTCTTAGTGACCTATATTTGCTCCAAGACTATCTTCCACCACCTACCATTACTTCTGGGCTTGTCCCTGATGTGTTTGAGTACCATACTTCATCCCCTCCAAGAAAAATTTTCTGAGCTTTCTAAGAGGACAGATAGCTAATCTAATTAACTAAGATGTGCTAATGTGGTCACTGGAGAGAATGAAGCACACTGTTAAAATTTTTAAGTATGTCTTTTGAAGCAAATGCTCCTGCTTATGTTACCTAAGCATGTTTAGAATACTGAGATTTTTCAAAGCAGGGACAAAAAAAAAAAAAAAAAAAAGAATTTCCTGGGTAGGAGAAATATCATTAGTCTAAAATTTCATAAATTCAGGAACTTTCCATTTAACTCATAAGATTAGTCTTAACGAAAGCAGAAAGGAATGGGATGGTTTCTTTATCTAGTGATGGAAGAGAGGCCAGAAAGAGAGGAGTAAGCTGTAGATCTCAGGTAGGATTAGTGGTGACACCACTGAGATTGATAAATCACACTGATTCTTAGAGAATTAAAAAATAGCAAGACTACATCTGCATAAACACCCCTTTATTCATAAGCCAAAAGGGAATGTTGATTGCAAAATCACTAAGAATTGTATTTAGAATTTTGAAATTTTTGACATTCATCCTCATGGTTTTATAGAGATATTCAAAATAAACTAAAAGTATCCAAATTATACAAGTAGAAATATTTAACTTTGTCTACATATATAAAACCATCACTACAAACAATATAATGAACAAATGACTGAGAGATGATCCAATGGTTTAGAGTATTTCTGTACTTGTAGATTACCTGGGTTTAACCCCGAGCATCCACATGAAGTCTCACAACCATTTTTATCTTCAGATTCTGGGAATTTTATGTCTTACTTTGGCCTCTTAAGCACCAAACACATGTAGTATACATACATTCATGTAAATAAAATACTTATACAAATAAAATGAAATAATACATATTTTTATAAGATAAAGAAAATGCATCATTAATAATCTTCCTTTCCCTCCTCCCATATTCATGGCTCACCACTGATCTCATGTTTTTTGTCATTACAGATTAGCAAAAATTCCCTGGATTGCAAAATAAATGGTTTCACAGAGTTATGTCCTCTCCGTTGACTTCTTTTTTTTTTTTTTTGAAAAAAAAATTTATTTATTTTTATTGAAAAAAAAAATTCCGCCTCCTCCCAGCCTCCCATTCCCCCCTCCCCCTCTTCTCCCCCCCCCCCCCCCCCCCCNTGGAAAGTCCAGTGTTCTCCCCTCTCCATCCAGGTCTAGGAAGGTGAGCATCCAAACTGGCTAGGCTCCCAAAAAGCCAGAACATGTAGTAGGATCAAAACTCATTGTCCTTGGCTTCTCATCAGCCGTCCTTGTCCGCCATGTTCAGAGAGTCCGGTTTTATCCCATGCTTTTTCAGTCACAGTCCAGCTGGCCTTGGTGAGCTCCCAATAGATCAGCTCCACTGTCTCAGTGGGTGGGCGCACCCCTTGTCGTCCTGACTTCCTTGCTCATGTTCTCCCTCCTTCTGCTCCTCATTTGGACCTTGGGAGCTCATTCCGGTGCTCCAGTGTGGGTCTCTGTCTCTGTCTCCATCCATCACCGGATGAAGGTTCTATGGTGATATGCAAGATATTAATCAGTATGGCTATAGGATAGGGCCATTTCAGATTCCCTATCCTCAGCTTCCCAAGGAACTAACTGGGGATAGCGCCCTGGGCACCTGGGAGCCTCTCTAGGTTCAAGTCTCTTGCCAATCCTAAGATGGCTCCCTTAATTAAGATATATGCTTCCCTGCTCCCATATCCACCCTTCTTTTATCCTAACCATCCCATTTTCCCAAGTTTCCCCCTTCCTCCTAATCTAGTTGTAGTCACCTGAGAGAATTCAGAACGATTAACTTTCCTTCTGCTGTTGTTTTAGCTACTAAATAGTATTCATTTATGTGAATGAATGCTGTTCTTTCACATATTGGAAAACACATTTTGATAACAAATGAGAATGATATAAGTGTTCACATACAGGTCTTTATTGGGATATATGTTTTGTTGTTGTTTTGAAAAGTAGCTAGAAGTGGAATGATTGGTTCAATGTTAAGTGTAGTTATAACATTTTTATTTAAAGAGTCCGTGGAAACACGTGAAATGGAGTAATATTTAGGCTCCAATAAGTTATGTCTACATTTGTTAATATAGCAGTATTTGGAAAAGGATTCTTTATCTGAAATAGTAAGTCAAGATGGGATCTTTTTATGTCATCCAGATAAGCCCTAAAGACAAGCGTCTTTGTGAGAAACAGAAGTGAAGACATTGGAACAGATGAGAAGGCTGTGTGAACACAGTGGCAGAGATTACAGTTGTACTGTCACCCGTCAAGAATGCCTGGAGCCACCAGATACTAGAAGAAACAAGGAAGGATTTTCTCCACTAGATTCTGATTGTAGAGCTGTAGCTACTGACATCTTGATTAAAATGTCTGGCTTTTAAAATTATTAAGAAATAAATTTCTGTGTTGATTTTAAAGTGGCTAAGTTTATAATTTTATTTCAGAAAATCTGAAAATCTAATAAATATTGTTTTACAAAGGAGTTATAATAACATTTTATATTACCAGTATAAATGTGTGAGGGGACCAATTACTCTGAATTCTCACCAATATTTGGTATGGCTTAAATTATAAATGTTTTACATTTTAATTATTGTACAGTGGCATCAAATTGTGGTTTGAATTACATTTTCATAATGACTAAGTAAACATATTGAGCAGCTCTTGAATACCTTTTATAATGGAAATATTTGGCCTGCACATATTTGTTTTTGGCAAAGTACTGGTTAAAATGTTTTGTGTCAGGCAGTTTTTTTGATTATCAAATTATATTATTGCGATATATATATATATACACATACATATATATATATACATATATATATATATATATTACACCTGGAAGTCTTTGGTTGGATGTATGCTTTCTAAATATTTTCTGTGAATTTGTGGTTCATGTTTTCGTTTATTTAACAGTATTTTTGTTGTTTTCTGAGACAGGATTTCTCTGCATAACAGTCTTGGCTGTCCTGAAACTCACTATGTAGATCCAGGCCTTGAACTCACAGAGATTCACCTGCCTCTGCCTCCTGTGTTATGGGATTAAAGGCATGCACTACCACCACCCAGTTTTAACAATGTAATTTTTAAGTTTTAAAGAATTTGGTGAAGTTGACTATGCTGTTTTGTAATGTGTTCCTTGTATATGCCTGTTTAAATATAGTCTATAATTTCAGCATGAGTTTAAAACTGAGGATGGCCTATAGAATATGATTGTTCCATTGTTTTCTCAGTGTTTCTTGAAAAGAGGATGTAGTCCAACATTGAATATCTTTGATATTGTGAACAAAAATCAATTTAGAATATTGGTATGGATCTCTTTCGGGACACTAAATTCTATTACACTGATTTACAAATCTATTTAAGTTAATACCATACTGCTTTAATTACTGTACATTTGTGTTAGATGAAAAAACATTAGTTGGTCTTTCAAAATTTTTATTCATTATCCAAATTGGATATTCTGTTCTACCTTCTTCATGTTGTCAATAAACATGACAGAGTGAGAAGAATTTCAACAATCATTGTGTATAATTTGTAAATAAGTATGAGGAGAAAACACATGTTAGTAAAATTGTCTTGCAACTTATGAAAACAGTATGTTTTACAGAAATCACCCTTCCAAAACTTTCAAGTTTTTGCTGTCGTCAGCAAGATTTTGCTTTCTTTTCAATTTAACCCTAAGAATTTGCAGTTCAGATGATGCAAGAAGTAATATGTTGACTTTTTATTTTCTAAATCCTTCTGGGTAAAATATAGACTTAAAAATGATTTTTACATTGTTCCTGTATTGTGTTACTTTGTTAAATCTGCTCATTAGCTCTTGTATCATTTTTATAGATTTCCTGTTTTCCACATAAGTGATCATGCCATGTGCAAGTAATAACATTTAAACCTTTTCTTTTCCTTTCTGATTAGGAAGATTTTTTTCTTTCATCAGAACACTGGTGAAGACCTCCAGCAAAATACTAAATAAAAATGGTGAAAGACACAATTTTGTCTTACCACACCTGTCATCCTTGATGGTACATTCTGGCCTTTGTTCATCTTGTAAGGTTTTTAAATTTTGTCTTTCATTTTCTGTTTTTAGGGTTTCTACTCTTATCTTCAATTTATTAATATTATCTTTGTATTTAATCATCTATAATATCATCAAGTCTCTTTTTAAAATTTAAGTTGACCAGACTCATGAATCCTTAATCCAGAAGATTAATGACCATGATAGAGTCTTTACTTCCCATTTATCCCTCCCTCAGCATCCATTAGTAGCCCATAGTTCAGGAGGAAGGGATAGGGTCATGTGATTTTTTTCCTGATCTCCTAGGGACTGCTGAGAAGTTCAATCTTGCTCACACAGCTGCTGCTATTATGAGAACATGATTTCATTAGCTATGTCATGTCAAGAAGACAGAATTTCATTTCTCCACTTCCTGTCTTCCCATTCTATTTTACCCTCTTGTATGTTTTTCCCTGAACTTGAGATATATCTTTGTATTTTTCAGTGTTCATTGAGAAGAAACGTCCATCTAGTTTAGACAGAGTAGTAGCATTTGTCTTTAAATATAAATATACATATGCAGAAGGAAATATGGTATTGTGTCCATTTAGGTAAATAACAGAAGCAATTTTTCCCTAGACCATAAAAATTTCTTAGTTATGAGTTTATAGCTGCATTTATATTACAAGGCAGGAATTCTGTCATGTAGAACAGACCTCAAAAACAATCATAAAGTACTTGCTTATCCTCATAACAGTTGCCAATATTGCAAAAAGAAATGGTTTCCTTTTACCTGGTAGGTTTGCATTGTAATTTAAATGACTCTCAGCTTGGAAAACTATTAATGACTTCTTCCCTACTGCAACCTGCATTGAACCTCCTGGCACTGTGCAACCAGGCCAACAGGGAGAATGTTCCCAATCCAGTTCCAAATGAATTTGGTAAGCCAACTCAAAATTTTGGGACTTAGAAGGGTGATAGCATGCATGCCTAAATAATGGTACAGCTACTAGCTAGTGGTTATTAAACAAAATTCCCCATGTCAAGTATGGGATACTTCCTCATCAGTTGTTTATCGGGAGAGTGCCAAAGACTCTCAGAATAACAAAGGATCTTTCCATTCATCTTGATTACCTGCCAGAACCAGTTAATATCATATTACTCCTAAAAACACCACAAACTATGGGGACAGTATATATAGATATCAAAGCAAAACTGAGATGCAAATGAATTGATATCCTTTCCAGAATTTTACTTTCCTTCTTCTGGACATTCATATCTTCCAGATTTAGTGTTGACATAATGATGTTAATTCTGTCTGAACCTATTAGCTACTTTCAACCATTTTGAGCCATTTTGAATCTAGCACTTATCAGAATGATGAAATTATGAATACTGAATGCCATTTAATTAAATGTTGCTATATATTATCTTTTATTTGCGGATTTATGACAAAGATATCTTATGTAGAAAATAATTTCAGTTTCTGCTTTATGTGTTTCCAAATGTTTTATTGAAATACCTTGGCATTTCTGACCTATCATGTTCCCCAAAGGAAAGATTTTTGAAGCTGAGCATAAATCTTGAATGTGGTGGCAGAAACTAGGAGGCAGCTTTCTGTCAACCTGGCCCTAATGCTTCCAGTTTCATAAATGTACAACCCTTTATGTTCAACTGGGGCTCCATGAATGCCACTTTATAGTGACATTTTCCAAAGTCAAAGAGCATGTCCATATCGGGAATGGAATTAAAATATGTACTGGCAAGTAGTGAATCATTCTTATGTTGATGTTCTACATTTTAATGTATCTTTAAAATAATTACTTACTCATTTATTTATACTTTTCGATCAGACAATAATATATTACACATAATTAAATATTTAGCTAAAGTTACTTTCCTTTTTGCATAAAGGACATTTATTTAGTTCTATACAATTAAAATCTAAAATCTGCACATTGAATTTCATGTAAAAAGCCCACACGTTAAATTTACATTAAAGCCATGCCCTATTTTATGAATTGATTTAACGTTCTATGTAATGTCATTTGCTGTACTGAGACAGGAATTTGAGTAAGATTTGGACATTTTAATGAAGATTTAAAAGCTTATTCTATTTATTTAAATCCAAATACATATTAATGTTGAACTCATTTAGTGAAATTTTCTTGTCAAATGTAAACCCAGACAACACATACTATGTAACAACCATTTTATAAATCATGTGTAAACTTGATTGTCTCTCTCATTACTTTCTGCATGGACATTATATCACATTAGCAGTTTAGAAAAACAAAAATGTTAACAACATAATTCCAGCATCTTGCTAAATCGTGGCAGTCACTCTAAATATACTCCTTAGTTTATCTTGAATATTCTAATTTTGAAAACAAAACTCTGAAATGAAATTATTTCTTAATTATAAACAAATCAATATTAGAATCTAAATAATACCTTAAATTTCTAATATACCATCAAAAAACAATGTATACACCTGGTTATGGGAAATGCTATTGAATCAATCAAATCAGAAATCATATTATCCTTCAAAAGCATTCTTTCATATACCAAGGGTAACATATAATTATGCTCAATAGACATTAATTGACTAAGGAAAACAATATGTTTTAGGTTTGGACATTTTTAAAAGTTTCCTAAAGTCAGTGTAGAAAGTGAATATACATGAAGGCTAAGAAATAATAATTCTGCCTGGTGGTGGTGGCACACTCCTTTAATCCCAGCATTCAGGAGTCAGAGGCAGGTGGATCTCTGTGAGTATGAAGCCAGCCTGGTCTACAATAGCTAGCTCCAGGACATGCTCCAAAGCTACAGAGAAACACTGTCTCAACCCCCCTCCCCCCACAAAAAAAAGAAAAATGAAAGAAAAGAGAAAAAGAAATAATAATTCCACATAACATCTGCTGCTGTTAATACTGTATTACTATATTTAAAAAATAAATAAATGACAGTTCTGTCAACTGAGGTCCTCAGAAATGTCTTCAACAGTAAACAAATTAAAGCTGGATCTAAAATTATGGATGATTGGTGTTTTTCAAGTTAATGGAAATATAGGACTGTATAAAAATAAATGAAAATGAAAGGAATAAAATCAGAAATAAATGAAGAATGTTTGTTTCTTCAGGGCTTTCAGGGCAGATGAATGCCAGAAGGACTGGAATTTTTTGTCTCACTTCACCATAATTTTGCTCATACGTATTTATAGTGATCAAATAGACAAATACAATAGGGGTGACGATCCTGTTCTACAAAATACTATAGGTACTATACTGTCACAACAACATTTTGTGTGTAGGAATGACTGTGACAGCTGATGTTTTTAATAAGTTCATCTGTATCACTAGAGGGTGACTCCGACCAGAAAGCAACTTGTAGAGAAGACAAAATTTAAGTTTAAAAAATAATAGTCCCAGGTCTGCGGTTGTTAGGCCATGAAATATATTATTATGAGTGAAATTTAAAAGAAAATGAAAGTCATAAAAAGCTGGCATGGCTGGTAAGTCATTATATCGAAGATAAGGAAAACAGGAAAACATTAGAAGTGGAATATATGTGATAGAGTGGGAGAAACCTGTACTGAGAACTGAGACATCTGAATCTTAAAACTGCGTGACTCTTAACAATTCATTTCACCTTTCATTGTCTCTTTTCCCCTTTTGTTATAACAGAACAAGATGGCGTCATATTGTAATTCCAGCTTTAATATTCTTTGATATAACAAATAAGAACAACTAAAAAGATGTTGTTATATTCAGTTATATATCTAAGTTATATATCTAAGATAGTAAGCATATCTAAGGATTGGATGAAGAATTCTAGGAGTATAAATATATTATCAACAATTCACATGCTATTATCAAACAGTAGACAATGCAAAGTTAATATAAGAATGCACAATGATGTACATTACTTGTGAAGAAAAGAATTCTTCAGTATGTCATTTCTAACACTGTATTTTGCATAGCTTTCTCATCTTTAATCCAGAGATAATTATGCTTACTTTAAAAAGATTTATGTAAGAAAACAAGATGCTGAGAATGATTGAAATTATTCAATTAGTAAAGTCTGTAAATGGAATATGTTATTTCTCTTAACAATGGATTCTTCCATTGTATTTTCTGACAATTAAATACAAAATATTTAGCAGATTATGTGAAAATTTATGCTCATTTAATTTTTGCACATGTAACTGTGCTTTTTGCTTTTATTTTCTACCTGAAAATGTGTAAAATGTCATTACAGATCAACATTAACAGCTAAAATTTTCTACCAATTTTTGTGCTATAGAATGCTAATTTGGAACTACAGTGAAATAAATGTTGTCCTTTTTATTCCAGTAGAGAAAAAAAAAACCCTCAAATACACTATTTACACAGACACAAAGACATATCCAAGCACCTTAATGCTTATAGAGACATCATTTCATGGATATATATCTATTCACAATTGTTTTTTCAAGGTTCCAGATTTATTTCCTGTTCTCTTTTTATGTGCACTGTACTAGTGAGTTCTATGTTTACAATCACCTGTCTATAATCTCATCTTCTCTCTCTCTCTCTCTCTCTCTCTCTCTCTCTCTCTCTCTCTCTCTCTCTCACACACACACACACACACACACACACACACACTTACACTCCACCTTCCACCTTATGAAAGGGTTATCCGTTTCTGGTGAGGGCTGTTTTATACGGTGGTATTGTTGGGAGTAGAGGTGGTAGAGTTTAAATAAAGAGAAATAGTGGGTATGGGATTGTGGTTTGCCTGTCAGATAGTAGTAACACATTCACTACACTGAAGTGTAATGAGCTTAGCAATTCTGGGAGAAACATAAGGGAAGGAAAATTGGAAGCTTACAGCAGAAGGGATGGAACGAGTTAGTAAACAATAAGCCTAGTAGAAGGAACCAGCCTTTTATCTTTTCTGACTGTGTTTCCTTGGATTGCACTGAACTATGGAAATAAATTGTAATCATGTTTATAATGCAGGAGCATACCATATAGTTGAGATCATGGATCAATGAGACAAATCCATCTTTCTTCGACTTCTTATTCAGTCCATAAACAAAACCAGCATTCACATCTCTAATAACCATACTATGACATAATATTTTGATAAAATTCAATTATGATTCAAAATAAATTATTGTGATAGCCACACTCACACATTCACTTTCAATGGATTACTTTGTCTTATAGCAGCAGTGTTCAGTATATGCACATATATGACATTCCATCATTTCTCCATAATAACATAAACAACATAATGCAATTTTCAGCATCTTGAATATCACGTGTATGATGTAATTGTGAGAAAATATATGTGAAGATGAAACATACAAAATCTTATCATGGATCAGTATCAACAAATGGATTTTTAATAAATGGTAAAAATGGGGAGCTTTGATCTCTAAATGAGATGCTTTCCTTACACATAAGCAGTTCCTTTCTTAACATTTAATGTGGTGTGGAAACGTTTTCAGTTACATTTAGTTTTTTTTTTCATTACATTTGGAGTATGTTTATTTTCTTTTCAGTGTAAGTGCATTCATAATATTCTGTTTTGCATTCCAGTATATGAAACCTAAAATATGTACTTTCTGGCCTTTTACAGATGATGCATACCATCTTCCTTCACAGAATACTAGCGAAGTTGTTGGAGAAAAGAGTACAAAAATGTTGAAAGTAGTCTTGTAGCTAGAAAGTCACAAGTAGAGAATGAGTGTTTGTTTTAGGTTGCCTTTTTATTGTTTCACTGAAATAAAAAGTAATGTGTTTTATATGTTTTAAATAACAACTCAAGTTTTTTTTCTGATTTTTAAACAATGAAAAAATGAGATATGAGATTGAAATATATGTCATTAAAACAACAACAACATAAAAATACAGAGAAACAAAGAAAGCCAAACCAAGTTTAACTTCAACATCTGTACAAAGAAATTTGACTTTTTTTTTTTTATAATTCTTCAGTGTCTGCCTATGTTGTTATTAGGTGTTAAATTAGATTCTTAAACAGCATTATAGAAATAAAGTGTATAAAAAGCACATTATCCTTTGAAGTTTGGTAACAAGAAGATAGGTAGGAGTAAAATAGGCCTATGAAGAGGTCATATAGAGATCACATATGAGATGACATAGTTTATACTGTCAAATAAGAGACGGATCAGTATCATCTCCATTGGCCACCTATAAATTATAGTTTAGCTATAAAGATAGACTCACCGTTTCACTCATTTCTACTGAACAGTTATGTAACTGGAACTGTCCTGGGTACAAAGGGCAAGTGGATGACATGCCCCATGCCATTAATGACCTTGGACTATGATTTAACTACTCAATAATTATTTGTAGAAATATGCTAGCTGACATATAGAAAGTTCTAATGGTTACATTGTATGCTCTTTTCTCCTTGTGGTTGTTAAGAGAAGGAAGGATGGAGGTGAGCATACAAGTGCTTCTTTCATGTAGGGAAGGACCGAGAAACATTTCTTTTGTTTTCCTTACTATGAGTGAAATGTGGTATTTTTTCCATTAGCACGACAGTTATTTTCAGAATAGAAAAATTCAAATGACAAAATAAAGTTACACCTATTTAAAAATCTTCCCTCTATCAATATTTCTTTCTAGAAATATCAAACTTTACTGTGCTTCTTTTTTTTAATTCTTTTTTTTTGTTTTTATTTATTTATTTATTTATTTATTTCTTAAATATTTCTGTCTCTTCCCCACCTCCGCCTCCCCTTTCCCTCTCCCTCCCCCAATCAAGTCCCCTCCCTCGTCAGCCCAAAGAGCAATCTGGGCTCTCTGTCCCGTGGGTAGTCCAAGGAAAACCCTCCTCCATCCAGGTCTAGTAAGGTGAGCTTCCAAACAGCCTAGGCTCCCACAAAGCCAATACATTCAATAGGATCAAAAACCCATTGCCATTGTTCTCGATGTCTCAGTAGTCCTCATTGTCCGCTATGTTCAGTGAGACCTGTTTTAACTCAGGCTTTTTCAGACCCAGGTCAGCTGGCTTTGGTGAGTTCCCGATAGATCATCTCCATTGTCTCAGTGTGTGGGTGCACCCCTCGCGGTCAGCTATTATTCATTTTAAACATTTAAATATTTTAAACATCAATCTACTGTCCAATATAGTCTTTTGTTTGGAAACAGTGGTATTTGTTAGGTTTGTGGTCCTATTTAATTAGTTAAGAATGCAAAGGCCCATGCAATTGAATTCAGCTACTTCAAGGAAGAGTTTAATATAAATAGAGATGCTTATCCCTGAGGACCAAAGTCTTGTTCCTCTGCTGGTGTTAACCACACCCCTTTGAATAACCTTAGAATCGTTAACTTGTTCTTGGAAGTACTCTAAATGACATACACCATCTGGACAGGGCAAATCAATTTTAATGAAACAAATTTGGAAATGTGTTTCAACTTAGGGGCACTGTTTTCTATGTGAAATTTCCTCTTGCTAATGAGACCATCCGGACATTAGCTAAATTCACATATGAATGCCGATTTGTGGATGTCTTTGCCCTAGATTTTGACATCAGAGGAGAGAAAAGCTATTAGAACTTGAGTTCATGACTTTAAATGAATCTAAAAAGACCTTGGGTGTGGAGAGGAAAGTGACACTGACAAAAAGGTCCAGGTAACAATGGCAGAATTTTACGGCCTCAAGTTATCAAAATGTTCTATGGAGCCTTTACCATTACAGACAGACAAGAAACTGATGACGTGTTTGTCTCTGTAATCCTGAAGTATCCAGTTAATCTTCTGTCAGAAGGCTTTCTGCCAGTTCTAAGAAAAAAAACGTAAATGAAAGAAATTAAAATGTAAGTAGTACCACATCCTGAAATCAAGATCAAAAGCTGACAGTAGATGCAGGCATGAAACAGAAGTATCGGAAAACATTCACAGTGTGTGCCTTATTATGAAAAACAAGTATCATTTACTTATAATGAATTCACTAATTTAGTTAATTTATTATTGCTGAAATCCTAATGAGTATCTAGGTAGGGGACAACTTCTCCAAACATTCATGTTAAGTTACTAGTTATTTTGTATCTCAATTTTATACAAATTCCTTTCTTTGTAATTAGCCTATTCCCATTAGCATATATATATATATATATATATGTGTGTGTGTGTGTGTGTGTATTCTTTTGGGACAAAGATAAACATTGAATGTTTATAAATTTCCATTTTGTAGATATGGTTTTTCTGTTGAAAGTCTCAAATACTAATATGGAAAGTCTAGGAGATCTGTGAAATTAACATTATCATAATTAAATAATCCTAAAACAATGGACTTCCTTTTTGTGTTTGACCTTACAATAAGTGTGATAAAAGCAATGAAGGGTAAAATTCTGAAACTCTGAGATGAAGCAAGGCTTTAGGATTAGTTATTGTATTCTTCAGTGCCACACACTTGCGTTTATTTTTAATGAAGAAAATTTCACTTAGGAAACTCCTCTATCAAGCAGTAAAAATAATTATATTAAAGCTTGACATCAGTATACATGTCCTGTTAACAGTCTCTTTAATGAAATGGAAGGGTAGAAAATGCTTTTGCAGAATGAAGTATGATAACTGTCTCAAGGAAAAGCACTTGTGCATTCAGTTGTGCTATGAGCTCAACAGGCCATTTTTTAATGGAACATCATCTTTAGTTGAAAGGATGATTGATGAATAAACTATTATTATTCAGACTTGGATACATGGCAGATACTTTCCCCAAAATTAATGGAGTGAGATTGTTACTTCAAGAATAATAACTGACAATCCTTGTTTCCATTAATAACGATATTTGAGATTTCAAGTAAGTAATAGAATTTTCGAATTCTTGTTAATTAATCTATCATGAACATGATGGCTCCCAAATACTTGGAGAATTTTCTAATGTAATTAGTGGTAAGGATAACAAAGACGATTTTTTGATGTTACAAAATTAAGAATGTCAATATTTAGGAGATCTATATAACTTAGTAAATGGGTATTTTCAAAATCAAAATTATCTGATGGTAGAAAATCATGGTTGATTAAAATTCATTGAAAACAAAAAAAACATGAAAATATTTTAAATAATACAAAGCACAAACAGTTTTTTATTTAGTTTTAAGATGTCTCATCACCGCTTAAGTATAAGTAATTACTACATACCAAGTTTTGATGGAGCATGGTGCTAGACAATGGGTACTTTTAAGCAGATTATTAAGAAGAAAAAGCAAGAGGGAGGAACTAAACAAAACCCAGTATTGTGGGAAATCCGAATATAATTGAGAAATTATCACAGCTGTGTGTTCAAGGATAGACTGAACAGGAAGGAAATGGAGGAGAATGAGATCACTTAAGATCTTGTAAGCAATGATGAAGACTTAGATACTACCATTTGGTTAATTTCTATATTATTTCATAATGGAAATAGATACAATTCTAGAAAGCAACATTATTGGCTATGGCATGAGTTCAGGTAAAAACAAAAACGGAACCTCCTTTTTCCCAAAATTGTACTTGGAATAAGACACTTATATTGGGTACCAAGAAGGTGAAGAACATTAAGGGAGTATTTCATTAGACACTACACATTGGTACTGAGAAAGAAGGAAAAGTTCAGGATGATGCTGTGCTTTCACACCTAGTAACTAAGACGGGTTATAGAGTCTTTGCCTTCCTAACCATGAACTGCAAAAACTTTTATTCACAAAGCTAATATTTTAAAATTACTGATCTATACATGGTTTGTGTTTACTTTATTGAGTTGTTTTAACTTGTTCATTTCAATGCTTACATTTTTCATTTTATATGAATTATAGACAGACATACTTGTCCTAAAGTTGTTCAGTTTGTATTTTTTTTATTCTGGAATTATTCATAGTTTACTCCTGACAATGCAACTTTCAGTGTTCTCTCACATTCTCCTGCCTTTCCTTAACAAACTCTGATTACACCTATTTTTTTTTTTTGTTCCTTAAAGTTATCTCCTACTGTGTCTCTTGGCTCTTTCTTTCTTCATGCTTCTATTTCTTCTTTCATCTCTTTCCTTGTATTATTCCCTCTCCCTTTCCAAGTAATAAGATATATAGGATTGTTTAAAGTTCATGATACACAATAAAGCATTTAGTTCTTGATATATATATTTTTTTCTTTTTTTTATTGAGAATAAGAAAAAAAAGTTTCCGCCTCCTCCCAGCCTCCCATTTCCCTCCCCCTCCCCCCACTCTTCTCCTCCTCCACCACTCTTCTCCCCCCCCCCACTCCTCTCCCCCTCCCTCTCTAATCCAAACCGCTGTCATGGTTCCCTGCCCTGTGGAAAGTCCAAGGTCCTCCCCCCTCCGTCCATGTCTAGGAAGGTGAACATCCAAACTGGCTAGGCTCCCACCAAGCCAGAACATGAAGTAGGATCAGAACCCCTTGCCATTGACCTTGGCTTCTCATCAGTCCTTATTGTTCGCCATGATCAGAGAGTCCGGTTTTATCCCATGCTTTTTCAGTCACAGTCCAGCTGGCCTTGGTGAGCTCCCAATAGATCAGCCCCCACTGTCTCAGTGGGTGGGTGCACCCCCCGTGGTCCTGACATCCTTGCTCGTGTTCTCCCTCCATCTGCTCCTCATTGGGACCTTGGGAGCTCAGTCCAGTGCTCCAGTGTGGGTCTCTGTCTCTATCTCCATCCATCACCAGATGAAGGTTCTATGGTGATATGAAAGATATTCGTCAGTATTGCTATAGGATAGGGTCAGTTCAGGTTCCCTATCCTCAGCTTCCCAAGGGACTAACTGGGGACATCGCCTTGGGCTCCTGGGAGCCACTCTAGGTTCAAGTCTCTTGCCAACACTAAGGTGGCTCCCTTAACTAAGATATGTGCTTCCCTGCTCCCCTATCCAACCTTCCTTTATCCCAATCTTCCTGTTTCCCCAAGTTCCCCCAATCCTCCCCTTCTCACTTTTCTCTCCCCGTCCCCCCTTATCCCCAACCCACCCCACCCCCAAGATCCCAATTTTCTCCCCGGCAATTTTATCTACTTCCCTTAGCCAAGAGGATAACTATATGTTTTTTCTTGGGTTCACCTTCTTATTTAGCTTCTTTAGGTTCACCAGGTATACACTCCGTGACCTTTATTAATGGCTAGAAACCAATTATGAGTGAGTACATCCCATGTTCATCTTTTTGGGTCTGGGTTACCTCGCTCAGGATAGTGTTTTCTATTTCCATCCATTTGCATGCAAAATTCGAGAAGTCATTGTTTTTTACCGCAGCATAGTACTCTAATGTGTATATATTCCACACTTTCTTCATCCATTCTTCCATTGAAGGGCATCTAGGTTGTTTCCAGGTTCTGGCTATTACAAATAATGCTGCTATGAACATAGTTGAACAAATGCTTTTGTCATATGATAGGGCATCTCTTGGGTATATTCCCAAGAGTGGTATTGCTGGGTCCAGGGGTAGGTTGATCCCGAATTTCCTGAGAAACCGAAACACTGATTTCCAAAGTGGTTGCACAAGATTGCATTCCCACCAGCAATGGATGAGGGTACCCCTTCCTCCACAGCCTCTCCAGCAAAGGCTATCATCGGTGCTTTTGATTTTAGCCATTCTGACAGGTGTGAGATGATATCTCAAAGTTGTTTTGATTTGCATTTCCCTGATTGCTAATGAGGTTGAGCATGACCTTAGGTGTCTTTTGGCCATTTGAACTTCTTCTTTTGAGAATTCTCTGTTCAGTTCAGTGCCCCATTTTTTAATTGGGTTAATTAGCATTTTAGAGTCTAGTTTCTTGAGTTCTCTATATATTTTGGAGATCAGACCTTTGTCTGTTGCGGGGTTGGTGAAGATCTTCTCCCAGTCAGTAGGTTGCCTTTTTGTCTTAGTGACAGTGTCCTTTGCTTTACAGAAGCTTCTCAGCTTTAGTAGGTCCCATTTATTCAATGTTGTCCTTAGTGTCTGTGCTGCTGGGGTTATACTTAAGAAGCGATCTCCTGTGCCCATCTGTTGTAGGGTACTTCCCACTTTCTCTTCTATCAGGTTCAGTGTGTTCGGACTGATATTGAGGTCTTTGATCCATTTGGACTTGAGTTTTGTGCAAGGTGATAGATATGGGTCTAATTTCAATCTTCTACAGGTTGACATCCAGTTGTGCCAGCACCATTTGTTGAAGATGCTTTCTTTCTTCCATTGTATACTTTTAGCTCCTTTGTCGAAAATGAGGTGTTCATAGGTTTGGGGATTAAATTCCGGGTCTTCTATGCGATTCCATTGGTCGACTTCTCTGTTTTTATGCCAATACCACACTGTTTTCATTACTGTAGCTCTGTGATAGAGTTTGAAGTCAGGGATGGTAATGCCTCCAGAAGATCCTTTATTGTATAGGATTGTTTTGGCTATCCTGGGTTTTTTATTTTTCCATATAAAATTGATTATTGTCCTCTCAAGATCCGTGAAGAATTTTGATGGGACCTTGATAGGAATTGCATTGAATCTATAAATTGCCTTTGGTAGAATTGCCATTTTTACTATGTTGATCCTCCCAATCCAAGAGCAAGGGAGGTCCTTCCATTTTCTGATATCCTCATCAATTTCTTTCTTCAATGCTTTAAAGTTCTTGTCAAATAGATCTTTTACTTCCTTGGTTAGAGTTACCCCGAGATATTTTATGCTGTTTGTGGCTATTGTGAAAGGTGAAGCTTCTCTGATTTCCCTCTCTGCTTCCATATCCTTTGTGTATAAGAGGGCGACTGATTTTTTGGAGTTGATCTTGTATCCTGCCACATTACTAAAGGTATTTATCAGCTGTAAAAGTTTCTTGGTGGAGTTTTGAGGGTCACTTATGTACACTATCATATCATCTGCAAATAACGAAAGTTTAACTTCTTCCTTTCCAAGTCAAATCCCCTTGATCCCCTTATGTTGTCTTATTGCTATTGCTAGAACTTCAAGCACTATGTTGAAGAGGTATGGCGAGAGTGGGTTTCTGAGTTTAGTGTTCCTGAGTTTAGTGGGATGGCTTTGAGTTTCTCTCCGTTTAATTTGATGTTAGCTGTCGGCTTGCTGTATATAGCTTTTATTATATTTAGGTATGACCCTTGTATCCCTAGTCTCTCCAAGACTTTTATCATAAAGGGATGTTGAATTTTGTCAAATACTTTTTCAGCATCTAATGAAATGATCATATGGTTTTTTTCTTTCAGCTTATTTATATGATGGATTACATTGATAGATTTTCGTATGTTGAACCAGCCCTGCATCTCTGGGATGAAGCCTACTTGATCATAATGGATAATTTTTCTAATGTGTTCTTGGATTCGGTTTGCCAGTATTTTGTTGAGGATTTTTGCGTCGATGTTCATGAGTGAGATTGGCCTGTAATTCTCTTTCTTGGTTGAGTCTTTGTGTGGTTTTGGTATCAGAGTGACTGTAGCTTCATAAAAGGAATTTGGCAATGACTCTTCTGCTTCTATATTGTGAAATACATTAAGGAGTATAGGTATTAGGTCTTCTTGGAAGTTCTGGTAGAATTTCGCATTGAAACCATCAGGTCCTGGGCTTTTTTTGGTAGGGAGGTTTTTGATAACAGCTTCTAGTTCTTCGTGACTAACAGGTCTATTTAGGTTGTTCACCTGGTCCTGGTTTAACTTTGGTATATGGTATTTATCTAAAAACGTGTCCATTTCTTTTACATTTTCCAGTTTTGTGCCATACAGGCCTTTGTAGTAAGATCTAATGATTCTTTGAATTTCCTCTGTGTCTGTGGTTATGTCCCCCTTTTCATTTCTGATCTTATTAATTTGCATATTCACTCTCTGGCGTTTTATTAGTTTGGATAGAGGTTTATCAATCTTGTTGATTTTCTCCAGGAACCAGCTTTTTGTTTCATTGATTCTTTGGATTGTTTTCTGTGTTTCTATTTTGTTGATTTCAGCCCTCAGTTTGATTATTTCCAGTCTTCTACTCCTCCTAGGTGAGTCTGCTTCTTTTTTTTCTAGAGCTTTCAGGTGGGCTGTTAAGTCTCCAATGTGTGCCTTCTCTGTTTTCTTTAAGTGGGCACTTAGTGCTATGAACTTTCCTCTCAGGACTGCTTTCATAGTGTCCCATAAGTTTGAGTAGGTTGTTTCTTTATTTTCATTGAATTCAAGGAAGACTTTAATTTCTTTCTTTATTTCTTCCTTGATCCAGGTGTGGTTCAGTAGTTGACTGTTCAGTTTCCATGAGTTTGTAGGCTTTCTGGGGGTAGGGTTGTTGTTGAATTCTAACTTTAATCCATGGTGATCTGATAAGATACAGGTGGTTACTAATATGTTTTTGTACCTGTGGAAGTTTGCTTTGTTACCGAGTATGTGGTCAATTTTCGAGAAGGTTCCATGAGCTGCAGAGAAGAAGGTATATTCTTTCCGATTTGGGTGGAATATTCTATAGATGTCTGTCAAGTCCAATTGATTCATTACCTCCATTAATTCTCTTAGTTCTCTGTTAGGTTTCTGTCTGATTGACCTGTCCATTGGTGAGAGAGGAGTGTTGAAGTCTCCCACTATTAGTGTGTGCGGTTTGATGGCTGCCTTGAGTTTTAGTAATGTTTCTTTTACGTATGTGGGTGCTTTTATATTAGGGGCGTAGATATTCAGGATTGAGACTTCCTCTTGATGAATTGATCCTGTTATGAGTATAAAATGTCCCTCTCCATCTCTTCTGATTGATTTAAGTTTGAAGTCAAGTTTGTTAGAAATTAGTATGGCCACACCTGCTTGTTTCTTAGGTCCATTTGCTTGATAAGCCTTTTCCCAGCCCTTTACTCTGAGTAGGTGCCTGTCTCTGTGTTTGAGGTGTGTTTCTTGTAAACAGCAGAATGTTGGATCCTGATTTCGTATCCAATCTCTTAGCCTGTGCCTTTTTATAGGTGAGTTGAGCCCATTGACATTAAGTGATATTAATGACCAGGGGATGTTAACTCCGGTCACTTCTTTAGTAGTAGAGTTCGTGTGCGTCCCTTCTTTGAGTTGCGCTGGTGACGGGTCTCTAGATGTCTGAGTTATTGTGGTCATTGTTGGACTCCTTGGTTAGAGATTTTCCTTCTATTACTTTCTGTAAGGCTGGGTTTGTGGCTACGTATTGTTTAAATTTGTTTTTATCCTGGAAAATTTTGTTTTCTCCATTTATGGTGAATGAAAGCTTGGCTGGGTATAGTAGTCTGGGCTTGCATCCATGGTCTCTTAGTTTTTGCAGTACATCTATCCAGGACCTTCTGGCTTTCATGGTTTCCATAGAGAAGTCAGGTGTAAGTCTGATAGGTTTACCTTTGTAAGTAACTTGGCCTTTTTCCTTTGCGGCTCTTAATATTCTTTCTTTATTCTGTATGTTTTGTGTTTTGATTATTATATGGCGAGGGGATGTTTTTTTTTTTTTTTTTTTTCCAGCCTATTCGGTGTTCTGTATGCTTCTTGAACCTTCATAGGTACATCTTTCTTTAGGTTGGGAAAGTTTTCTTCTATAATTTTATTAAATATATTTTCTGGGCCGTTGAGTTGCACCTCTTCTCCTTCTTCTACTCCAATTATTCTTAGGTTTGGTCTTTTTATTGTGTCCCATATTTCCTGAATGTTTTGTGATGAGAATTTGTTGGTTTTGCTGTTTTCTTTGATCAGTGTGTTTATTTTCTCTATGGTATCTTCAGTATCTGATATTCTTTCTTCTATCTCTTGTATTCTGTTGGTAGTACTTGTCTCTGTAGTTCCTGTTCGTTTACCCAGATTTTCCATCTCCAATCTTCCCTCGGTTTGTGTTTTCTTCATTACTTCCATTTCATTCTTCAAGTCTTGAACTGCTTCCCGTACCTGTCTGATTGCTTTTTCATGTTTCTCTTGATTTTCTTGGGTATCTTTAAGCGATTTATTCATTTCCTCTACCTTTTTGTTTGTAATCTCTAATTGTTTATGGCAGTTTTTCACCTCCTGCTTAAGGTCTTCTATTATTTTCATATAATTCACTTTTGAGTCGATTTCTTCTAATTCTTCTGGAGTAGGGTGTACAATTCTTCTTATTTCGGGATCCCTTGATTCTGGTGAAGTCATGTTGCCTTTCAGGTTGTTGGAGGAAGTCTTGCATTGGCGCCTTCCCATCTCCTCCTTCAAATGGAGCCAGGAGAGGCCTGGTGTCTTGGTCCAGTCTTTGCGTCCAGATGGAACTCCTCAGGACCACACTGGGTGGGTTGTGGATGCAAGCCTGATGTCTCTCCTGGTGCCAGGTTCAGATCTCCTTGCTGCCCCAGTGATGTCTCTCCTGGTGCCTGGACCGGAACTCCTTGGTGCTTGGGTGTTTCGTAAACAAAGGCTTGATATATCTTCAGTTTTGTTGTGGTTAAAATTGTTCTGAGAGAAAGAAAGTGAGAGAATAAGTTTAATTTGCTAACAAATGCTTTGATACAGTCTCTCATTGCAAAAAGACACAGAGGTAGGTATTTGAGACAGCTCATAATAAAAAATTCACCGTTAATAGTAAAGAAAATATAAACATCCGTGCATGTTTGCTCTCTGCAGCTTTCGTCTCCTTTATAATATTAACAATCAAAACAATCCCGCGTAGATATGTACATAGAACATATCTTGATTTAAAATCTAGATACCTTGATCTAGAATCTAGATGATTCTTCATTTAGGCTTTTTTCCCAGGTGATTGTAGGCTGTATCACATTCCCGTCAAACCTGACCAGTTTGACTCTTTTAAAAAAGATTTTAAGTATTGCTGTTATTCCTATTTTACAGTGCATGTGGTAGCTACAAACAAATATACTCAATAAATATATATGTAAATGTTTTAAGCAAACTATAGCAAATCCAACTGTAAAAATGAAAGAATTATAGCATAACTAAGATGGATTACCACTCTGTATATAAAAAGTGGAACATATAAAAAAATCATAATGTATTTTCAAGAGAGAAGTAAATTGTATATATTTACAATATACAACCTGATATTTTGCATGTACTTTACTTAAAGGCCTCTTGAAAAATCATCAAAATTTGTGTCACATATTATCTTTTACCATCAAATCAGAAAAGAAACTGCTGCAGGTAGAAGAGCAACAGCGAGATACTAGGAAAGGGAGAAGGAGTGGGGAGGGGTGGGACATGAAGGACAGTTTGCCTGAAAAATGCCATGATGACATCTGTATCTAATTTTTTGTAGGCAAACAAAATTTTAAGAAAGAATTGAAAAGATGATAAAAAATAACCTAACTTCAATTAAGATAGTAGCTCAGTTGTTGACGTAAATCTACATGATAATCTGGCAAAAATGACATTTTAAAAATAATATTTTCTTATTTTCCTAAAGAGCACACTTCCAAACATTTGTGCAAGCATTTTTCATATTTTTCAGAAATCTTTATTATTTATTATCTTTTTATGGATTCTGTATCTTGTGTTTATCCATACATTTGTGAAAACACTGCCTAAATTGCTTATACAAGAACTTCAATGATTCTTATATATTGATCTTTTTATACATGTACCTTGTTAAACTCAAATTATTTCTAAAGATTTTTATTCCTATTCTATTATATAACTATAATAAAATACATGAATTATTATATTTTCTTCCCAATTTTTATATTTCACTTATTTGTGCTGTATAATTACATTTGCCAGGAATTTTGGATCAATGTTGACAAATAGATCCAATAGCTAGAATTTTTCTGCTATTCTAATATCAGGAATGTTCCTGACTAGACCTGGATTGTCTTCAGTGTTACACAAGAAAATATGTTCTTCTATTTATTTTAGGTAGTTGCCAACGAAGTTGAGAACATCTATTATAAAACACTTTTTGATTTTTTTTTTGAGAAAGTTCTTCCCTATGTAACAGCCCTTCCATCTTGGAACCCACTTTGTATATCAGACTTGCCTGGAACTCATAGAGATCTTCCTTTCTCTGCCTCCCCAGTGCTGGAATTAGTGGAATGTCACTATTGCCAAACCTATCTTCCTCATATAATATATTTATAGGGTATATATGTATATATTCTTTTAGAAATAGGTTGTGTTTTCCAACACTTCTGCAATCCATTTGATCACATATTTTTGCTCTATATTATACTACCCACTTTGAAACTATTATTGTGAATTATGATTTGATCTACTTTGTCATAATGTAAACAGAAGTTTCTGTCCTGTCTATTCCTGCAGTCATTCAGTCACAAATAAACACACAGAGGCTTATGTTAATTATAAACTGTTTGGCCTACTGCTCAGGCTTATTATTAACTAACTGTTTTGACTTAAATTCACCTAGAATACTTACCTATGTTTAGGGACAAGGCTTGTTACCTTTTCTCAGTAAGGCATTCTCATCTTGCTTCCCCTGTATCTGACTAGTGCCTGACTATCTGCCTTTCATCTTCCCAGAATTTTCCTAGTCTGGTTGCCCTGCTATAATTCCTGCTTGGCTACTAGTCAATCAACATTTTATTAAACCAATATGAATAACAAATCTTTACAGTGTGCAAGAGCATTATTGCACAGCATTATAATCTACACTTTAAGACATTAATAAAATACTTTCTTGTTACTTTAAGTATCTATCTTAGGTATCTATGCTCATGTATATGCAAACATTGATTTGATTCAAATATTATAAATTTCCTTCCCCCAAAGTTTTCATTGTTTTATAGTTGTGAGAAATTAGACAAGTTACATAGCTTCTATGACTTTCAACCATTCTATTTTTTTTTTCTCTAAAGTCTGTAGTAAACCTCAGTTTAGTGGTGAATATAGATTTAACTGCCTTTAAAATTTCCCCACAACGTTACTGATCTAGAAGTATTTTCTTCTCTTGAGTGATTTTTAAATTTATAATTTAATAGAACATGGATATTATCACTAAATTTTATTAACATAATGATAAACCTAGCATATGTCTTGGGAATAATTTCTCTTTGCTATATTTTTTAAGTATTTTGTAATTGCTTCTTGGTAAATGGAGACTGTACCTTTGTTTCCTGGTCTGCCAGACCCAAATAATGGCTCAAAAACTATATTAATTACAACACTGCTTGGTCAACAGCTTAGGTGCATCCCTACCTACGTAGCTCTTATATCTTAAATTAACCCATTTCTATTAATCTGTGATTTGTCATGAGTCTATGGCTTACTGGTAAGGTTCTTTCTCCTTTGGTAGCTACATAGCATCTGATTGACTCTGCCTTCTTTCTCTGTGCGTTCGGTTTGGTTTTCTCACCTACTTATATACTACCCTGCTATAGGACAAAGTACTTTCTTTATTAACCAATGGTAATAAAACATATTCATAGCATATAGAGGGATTCCACATTATTTCTTTTTTCTTTTTAAATGTGTATCAATCTTATAGTGATTTCTAAAAACAAGGTATATCTTTATCATGTGTTCTAATTTTTCTTATCTTTATAATTATATGGTCTCATATTAATATGTTTGGTGTTTATTTTTTTATTTCAAGATGAATTTGAATAAACATAATTCAAGTTCTTCTTTTAAATTTATATAGTTAAGACTATACACATTCCTTTAACATCTATTTTATTTGAAACCTTAGCCTTTGAGATATAATAATTTAATTGTCTAATACCCAAATTTTATCTATGCCAATTTTAGTTTATCTTAAAAACTAGCTAGATTGTTATAAAACAAAATTCATTTTTACACTTTATGTCTGTATTTTGATTTATTCTCCGTTACAAAGGTTTTATAGTCCCTGTTTTTTTGTATTCCTCTAGGATTTTCTGCATGACTTAGTCCATAAGAATTATAGCAAGTGTTCTCTAAATCTTTTGTAGAAGTTTTAGTCTATTATGTAACCACAAAATGAAAGTCATTCCTCCAAAATACATGTTGTGGGCTTTGCTAGAGTGTTTTGCTACAGACCTATGTACTTGCTGAAATATAATAGGAAGTCAAACTACTTTGAATGTCTCAAAATACATTAAAAGATAACCATAATTGGAAGATCCATAGTAGGAACATCCGATCCTAAAGAGAAGGAAAGGTAACTAAAATAAGTGTAACCTTTTTCATTTGCTGCTTTTCTATGCCATTCCTCATGCTCTCCCAAATACAGGATATTATTTCTTTTCAATAAGACTTTGAAAGTGTATTAATACAGGTTGATCTTAAATATATAATCTTCCTGTTCACTCTTTTGAGTGCTGGTGTTATGGTTATATACTGTCAAGGTCTGAATAAGCATGGCCCAAATAAGTTCCTATATTTGAATGTTTAGTCATCAGTGTTGATATTATTCAAGAAGGACTAGGTTGCATGACTTTGTAGGAGGAAATGTGCCACTGAGGTGAGTTTTGAACTTTCAAAAGACCACAAATATTTCCAGTGTCACACAGTATCTCTCTTCCTGTGAATCAGTATGCAACTCTCAGCTAATGCTCTAATACCATGCCTGCATGATTCCTGCCACAATTGTAATAGACTAATCCTCTGAACTTATAAGGAAGTCCCAAATTAAATGCTTTATTTTATAAGAGTTGCTTTGATCATAGTGTCTCTTCACAATAATAGAACACAAAGAGTGGTACCAAAGCACTGAAATTTTTTCAATTTTTTTAGTCTTTATTCATGGTTCAATATCTGGTCTTCTCTAGAGAAAGTTCCAGGTATTGTAGAGAATGTATAGTTTATAGCTTTAAATGGAATGCTCTATAAATGTCTGTTAGGTGAATTTGACCTATAGTATAGTTTTAACTTTTATGTATCTTTAATTGTGTTACTTTGGTCATCTTTCTAATGGTGATAGTATTAAAATACCATACCATTGTTACATTGTATGCTTCATTAACCAACACCTAGCCACAAACTGAGCCCTACACAAAATACTAGCAGAAAAAACTACAACCTAAGGAAGTTAGCTACATCCACAAAAAAACACAGACAATTGATATCACAGCAGCAAATACTGAAAAAGAGAAAACACACACAACAATATCACTACCAACAAACCTAAAATAACAGGATATAGCAATCACTGGTCATTAATAACCTTAATATAAATAGACTCAACTATAAAATTACACAGGCTACAGATTGGACATGAAAACAGAACCCATCCTTCTGCCACATACAAGAAACACACCTCAACCTCAAAGGCAGCCATCACTTCAGTGAAAAGTTTTCCAGATCAAATGGACCTAAGAAACAAGCTGGTATAGCTATTCTAATATCTAATATCTAACAAAATAGATTTCAAACTAATCAAAAGAGACAAAGAAGACATTTCATATTTGTCACAGGAAAAATTCATCAAGAGGAAATCTCAATACTGAACATTTATGCCCTAAATACAAGGGCACCCTCATATGTAGAAGAAACACTACTAAAGCTTAAATCACACACAAAACATCATACAATAATAGTGGGAGACTTCAACACCCCAATCTCACCACAAGGCAGGTCTTCCAGACAGAAACTTAACAGAGAAATAGGGAACTAACAGAAGTTATGACTCAAATAGACTTAATAGACATCTATAGAACATTCCATCCAAACGTAAAAGAATATACCTTCTTCACAAGAACCTCATGGAACCTTCTGAAAAATTCAACACATACTAGAAACAAAGTAAACCTCAAGAGAAACAAAAAAATAGGAATAACCTATCTATCCTATTGGATCACTATGGTTTAAAATTAGAATTCAACAGTGACTCTAATTTCAGAAAGCCCATACAAACATGGAAATTAAACAGTACTCACCTGAATTACCAATGGGTGAAGGAAGAAATAAGGGAAGAAATGTAAGACTCCCCAAAATTCAATGAAAACGACCAGATAACATATCCAAATTTATGGGACAGAATGAAAACAGTGTTAAGAGGATAGATTATAGCACTAATGCCTACATGAACAAGCTGGAAAAATGCCACTAATGAGTTAACAGAACACTTGACAACTTTAGACAAAAAGAAGCAAACTCACCCAGAAGGAAGAGACATCAGAAAATAATCAAGTTGATAGCTAAAATCAACAAAACAGAAACAAAGAAAACAATACAAAGAATCAGTAACACAGAGTTGGTTCTTTGAAAAATTCACAATCCATACAATCCTTTATCCAAACTAACCAAAAGTCAGAGAGAAGATATCCAAATTAGCAAAATCAGAAATAAAAACTGAGACATAAAAATAGACACGGAAGAAATCCAAATCATCAGGACATACTTAAAAAATCTGTGTTGCACAAAATTGGAAAACTTAAAGGAATTGGAAAATTTTCTGGATAAACGTCACTTACCAAAATTAAATCAAGACCAGTTAAGCAAATTAAATAGATCTATAACTGGTAACGAAATAAAAACATACATCAAAAGTCTCCCAACCAAAAAAAGCCCAGGACCACGTGGCTCCTGCATAGAATTCTGTAAGATTTTCAAAGAACTAATACCAATACTCCTCAAATTGTTCCACACAATGGAAACAGAAGTTTGCCAAATTCTTTTTACAAAGCTACAATTACCCTGATACCCAAAACCACACAAAGACATAACTAAGAAAGAGAATTTTAAACCAGTCTCACTCATGAACATTGATGCGAAATTACTCAATAAAATACTGGCAAACCGAATTCAAGAACACATCAGAAAAGTCACTTACCATGACCAAGTAGGCTTCACTCCAGAGATGCAGAAATGGATCAACATATGAAAAGCTGTCAATGTAATCCAAAATATAAACAAACTGAAAAAAAAACCCCACATGATCATTTCAATAGATGCTGATAAAGCCTTCGAAAATGCAGCATTCTTTTGGTGTAGGTTATTAAAGAAACTGCCTTAGCCTAGTTGATAGGGCAGAACTCAGGTAGGCTGGGAAGGCAGAACAGAATTCTGGGAAGAAGGGCAGTGTGGCAGACACCATGAAGCTCCTGCCTGAGACTGACACTGGTTAGAAGCTTTCCTGCTGAGCCACAACCTCTTGGTTTTACACAGATTGGTAGAAATGGGTTACATTAGGATGTGAGAGTTGGCAAGGAAGAGGCTAAATATAATGGGTCATACAGTAATTTAATTAATACAATTTGTGTGTGGTTATTTCGGGGGTTAAGCTAGCCAGACAGTGGGAAGCAGCCCATTCCTCCTTACTACATCTCTTCATGATAAAGGTTTTGGAGAGCAGGAATAGAAGGAACATATCTAAACATAATAAAAGCAATATACAGCAAGCCAACAGCCAACATCAAACTAAATACAGAGAAATTCAATGTGATTCAGCTGAAATAAGGAAAAAGACAAAGTTGTCAACTCTCTGCATATCTGTTTAATATAGTTCTTGAGGTTCTAGCTAGAGCAATAAGACAACAGAAGAAGATCAAGGGGATAACAATCAGAAAAGAAGTCAAACCCTTACTATTTGCAGGTGATATGACAGTTTACATATATGACCCCAAAAATTCTAACAGGGAACTTATACAACTCATAAACACCTTCAGTAATATAGCAGGATACAAGCTTAATTAAAAATTCAGTAGCCCTCCTTTAAACTGATGATAAATGGGTTAAGAAAGAAATCAGAGAAAAATCACCCCTGCTGATAACCACAAAGAACATAAAATATCTTGAAGTTACTCTAACCAAACAAGTAAAAGACCTGTATGACAAGAACTTTAAATCTTTGAAGAAAGAAAACGGAGAAGATACCAGAAAATGGAAAGATCTCCACACTCTTGGGTAGGTAGAATTAACATAGTAAAAATGGCAATCTTAATAAAAACAATCTACAGATTCACTGTAATGTCCAGCAAAATTCTTCACAGACTTTGAAAGAACAATATTCAACTTCATATGGAAAAGCAAAATACCCAGTATAGCCAAAACAGCCCTGTGCAATAAAAGAACTTCTGGAGGCATCACAATCCCTGACTTCATATTCTACTACAGAGCTACAGTACTGAAAGCAGTCTGATATTTGCTTAGAAACAGATAAAAGAAGCAATGGAACCAAATTGAAAATCTGAGTATCAATCCACATACCTTTGAGCACCTTATTTTTGACAAAGTAATAAAAAATATAAAAAGCAAAAAAGAAAGCATATTCAACAAATGATGCTGGAATAACTGGATATCAACATGTAGAAGATGAAAAACAATTCCATATCTGTTTCCATGCACAAAGCTTAAGACCAAATGGATCAAAAACCTTAACATAAAACCAACCACACTGAACCTTATAGAAGATAAAGAAAGAAGTATATTTGAGTGAATTGTCACAGGAGATTGTTTCCTAAATATAACCCCAGTAGCACAGACACTGAGAGAAATAATTATTCAATATTAAATTGACCCGCTGAAACTGAGAGGATTCTGTAAAACAAAGGACACAGTCAACAAAATAAAACAACAGCCTACAGAATGGGAAAAGATCTTCACAGACCCCATATCAGACAGAAGTCTGATCTCCAAAATATGCAAAGAACTCAAGAAATTTGTCATCAAATGAACAAATTAATAATAATAATAATAATAATAATAATAATAATAATAATAATAATTGGGGTACAGACCTAATTAACGAAATGCTCAACATCCTTAGCCATCAGAGAAATGCAAATCAAAACAACTCTGATATTTTATCTTACACCTGTAATAATGGCCAAGATAAGAAACACTGATGGCAGCTTATGCTGGAGAGGATGTTGGATAAAGGAAGCACTCCTCCATTGCTGGTGGTAGTGCATTTTGGTATGGTAGTACATTTTGGTACAGCTGCCTTGGATATCAGTATGGTGATTTCTCAGAAAATTAGGAAACAACCTACCTCATGACCCAGCAATGCCACTTTTGGGTATGTATCCAAAGAATGCTCAATCATATCACAAGGACATGTGCTCACCTATGTTCGTAGCAGCATTATTTGTAATGGCTGGAACCTGGAAACAACCTAAATGTCCTTTCACTGAAGAATGGAGACGGAAAATTTGGTACATTTACACAATGGACTACTACACAGCGGGAAAAAAATTTATAATGACATCTTGAAATTTGCAGGCAAATGGATGGATCTAGGAAACATCATATTGAGTGCAGTAACCCCAATCCAGAAATGCAAATATAGAATGTACTCACCCATAAGTGGCTTTTAGACATAAATCAAAGGAAAACCAGTCTATAACCACAATCCTAGGGAAACTAGATAACTAAAAGGACCCTAAGAGAGTCATACATAGATCTAATTTACATGGGAAGTAGAAAATGTCAAAATCTCCTGAGTAAATTGGGAGTGTGGGCATCATGGGGGAAGGTTGAAGGGTAGGTGGGAAGAAGGGATAAGAGCAGAGAAAAATATATAGCTCAATAAAACAATTTTAAGAAAAGAAAAAAAAAGAAAACCTTAAAAAAAAAACAAAGAAATCCCCAAAACCAGAACCCAAAAGTACTAACAAAAAAATTAAAAAGAATGTTTTGACTGAGATTTCTGTCCTGCCCTGTCCTGCAGTTATTCAGTCCCAAAGAAATACACAGAGGACTACATTAATTATAAACTGGTTGGCCTATTAGCTCAGGGTTTTTTATTAACTCTCCTATGTAATAGTAACCCATAATTCTTGTCTGTGTTAGCCACATGGCTTTGTACCTTTCATCAGTGATGTATTCTCATCTTGCTTCCTCTGTGTCTCGGTGACAACTGCAGACTGAGCCTTTCTTCTTTCCAGAATTTCCTGTTCTGGTTTCTGTGCTTCTTCTTCCTCCATGGCTACTGGCTAATAAGCACTTTATTAAAGCAATACAAGTGACAAGTCTTTACAGGGTACAAGACCATTGTCCCACAGCAGACGTGTGTGTGTGTGTGTGTGTGTGTGTGTGTTTGACACATGGAACTCATAAGAGATTAAACATTCAGGGTCCATGAATAAAATTTTATTTGAATATACTCAAGCATTTACAGCAGAAAGAAACAACCACTGACAAAATTTATGCTGAAAATTTAAAATTGTCAACCAAACTCCTATTTTTAATAATGTTACCTTTCAAAAATGAATGTGAAATAATGAATTTCCAGGATATATAAAACTAAGAGAATTTCTTGAGGGAAAACATGCCAGATATTGAAGAAACAATAGAGAAATCACCATATATTTTCATTTCTGGATAGAAAACAAAGCCAAGATAATGAATAAAAATATAATTTAAGTAATGAGTATACTGGTTTCTCTGGAAACATCTTGTTCTCTTGCAATAGTTATTTAAATATCTACTCAAGAAAATCTAAATGAGACTAATTTCATTGCAAATCAAATTTAATTTCAGCAAAGTTATCCTTGTGACATACAATTTCTATAAGACCAATGATTGCCTGTATATATTTAGGTATTTCTGAACTTCTTCTTTCGATTTTTTCAGGTGAGAAAAAGCTGGCCTTGAACTCCCTCTCTTTCAATTGTAGAATTTCCTTTAATTTCATAATCTTCCTTTTTTCAATCCACATGTGTGGGTTTTTTTAAGCCTGTAATACCATACCTTGAGTGGAATTTTAAATAATTTTGAATCATCTTAAGATCAGTAAGCCAACCCTCAAGACTCACTATCACATTCTATATTTCTTTAGGTATCCAACTTGAGTTTTCTGGACCTCTTGGATGTTTATATTACTTATCAAGCTTGGATTCCTTAAGGCCAGGTAGTCGTTGTGGTTATGAAAGAGAGTTAAATTGGCTTTAGAATTTATTGTCAGTTTCTTTTTTAAATACATATTTCATTTTATTTTACAGTTATAGGTATTTTGTCTGTCTGTATGTCTATGCAATTCAGGTGTACATAGTGCTCTTGGAAGTTGAAAGAGGGCATTGGAGTTTGTGTATACTTTTATATACAAATGTAGCAGAGAAAGCAATGATCCAAGTAAGTAAATTCCAGTAAGCACATACTAAAAAGTTTCTATGCAGCCCTTTTCCAGAATGTTCTCAGGACAGACCGATTAAACACAATTTCCAGGCATATCCTGTAGATTCTATCTGGGAAACCACAAATGCAAGGCAGAAGGTCATATCCAGATTCAAGATACACTGAGAACAGCATTCAGCACATCCCTTCACTATATTGGGTTCTATAACTTTGTTCTGACATCCAACAAGAATCAACATGTCTTATGAATTGAACATAAATGTTTCAACACACGAGGCACAAAATCACATTCAAGAACAGTTCAGTGATCAAAATTCACCAGAGATAAAAGGCTCTCTGCCTTTTTTACTGTAGCCTCTCTCACAGTATCCCAAGGCACTGTTCACCATTAGTCATTCTTTTGACCATGTCTTGACACTGTCCTCTAGAAGTGCATCAAGTAATCTTAGCTGTTGAGCCATCACTCTAGACCTCTTCTTTCAGTTTCTAAAACTGTCTTGTCATATTTCATTTTATTCACATTCCAAAATATGATAATCTAGTAAAAGCCTTGGCAATGTTATCTCCCCTTCCCACTGTGCCCCCATTAGAAAGAGAATATATTCCCAACAAATGATGTATATAACTACATTTCCATGAAAGTAATACTCCTGGATAGTTCCTGTGTCACAGATATGACACATCTGACTTGTTTATATAAATTAGTAAGCTTATTCTCAAGTTAACATGCAAGTAAAGTAGTCAGAGAATAATGTAATTCCTAAAGTACTAGATACTGTAGCACTTGTCTTGGAATAAATAGATAGATGACTGTAATAGAACTGAAAGTCCAGAATTAAGCTGATATATCCCTGGTCAATTGATTTTCAACAAAAGAAATCAGCTGTTTGCCTTACTGAGATTCCTTTTAAAGTACTAAGGCAATTTTCTCTTTATTGTTTTAAAGACTCCTCTCTTTGTCTTTCTGTTTTGCTTTGATATATCTGCTTGTAGATCTATATTTGTTTGTCCTACTTGCCATTTGTTTAGAGCTTTGGATATTATGAAGTTTAATCTTTATTGTTAATCTTTATACTAAACCCAGTACAACTGGGTTTAGAAAAACCTAGAAACTAAATGTGTGTGTGTGTGTGTGTGTGTGTGTGTATGGTATTGCAAGTTACTGACTGTCATTTTAGTCACGCAGTCTTCTTCATCCTGCCCCATTGTTCAGTACTCTGATGCAGGAAAAATTGTTGTACAAACTAGTCCAATATAATTTTAGCTCCTTTGATGAAAGTAGTACCTGAGGTTAGTGTCTGAGGATTCTGTTGTTGTTCATCTGATTCCATATTATCTTTCATTTTGAATTTTTGTTTCAATTTCCCAACAGTCAACTTCTTTGATGAGTGGGAATTAATGTAGATGATGCCTCTCAGGCTTCCTTTACTGGCTGAAAACCACAGCTCCATGAAATGAAATGTATGAGTGGGACGCCAGCACTCTTGGTGTGCTTTGCACAATTCCAGCCTGTGAGCCATGAATGAAAGATGCTTGAAAGACAAGAACTCCTCAACTGTCCTCATTTAGAGATGAGCTCTACTGATGAGGAATTGGGAGTATAATAAAATACAGTGGTCTGTTTTCCTTTTCCAGAAGAAATGATTCTAGCTGGAAACTGGTAAGAGAATAGCCTCAGTTCTTGCATAGAGCATCTTGGCTATCAAGACCTTATCTTGCTGAGGTGGAATGTAGAAGGGAGAATGATGAGATAGATGGAAAATAGTGGCCTCTTCATTTTCACTTCAGGTCATTTTAGTATGTATGATTAATGGCAATATAAAAACAATAACTAAGGCCCTCCAGAAATAAATTATTTATGATTTAAGTTGCATACTGCTTGATTGAATATGAATCATCTCTTGATCCAAAATATTGACACTGTATATATTATCCAATTGCTAGCTACTTAGTAGCTATTTAAACTGTCATATCAACTGTCTCATATTATCACATATGCTGTGTTAGACTGACATTTATGTTCTTTAACAGTGACCCACAAAAGGAATGTTACAGTATAGGCTCCACATATACAATCTAAAATGACAGATTAAACATATGATGATATTACAAAGCATATAGATTACATATGGAAAGTTCAAGAATCCACTGGAAGTCTTGAAACATATACCCTGCAAATAAAGAAACCACTTTAGTGGTCTAGAATCAAAGTGACTTTTCATTTTGTTTTCACTGCAGAGCCATTTCTAGAAGCTTTCAATAGTTTTCTCCTACTTTTGAAATGTTTTCAGTAGTTTTAATGAAGTTAGTAACTTCTATGTGTTATTGGTTAGGAGTATTTCATAACTGCGTATTAGGTCCTCTTCATGAAAGGAATCATCTATTTCTGAAGTTCTGTCCAAAACTGTAAAATGAGAATATTCATATGAATGAAACATTTTTCCCTTTAAAAATTTATTTAGCTTACCATTTGAATACTGTAATGAAATGCACAAGGTTAAATATCTCAGCTGAAGTCACAATTCAATGAAAGGAAAAATTGCAGAAATAGCTTTGATTGATCTCAACATAATATAGAATGATTAGCAATTTGGATTTGAAATCACAGAAGACAAAAAATTACCTACTGATTCTTGTAACCATCTTCTTTTGTCATAGGAGGTGTATTCAGATACACATAATCCCATGGTTTCTCAATTCAAGAAAAAAAAAAAAACACACTCTCTTTGGGGGCATTTCTGGTGAACTTCATTTGTGGCACACTTATAGTAAGTGAATAGTGTAGCATTTTGCATCCTAGAATATATTGACTATTTTCTTGGACTTTAGCAACCAACAATATTGTTTTTTTTAATCAAGTATAAATTTTTTTTTTGCTTAAAATATCCTCTTCCTGTTGCTATCAAAAACATGAGCATCATATTTCCCAAGAGGAGTTAATGAGGAACAAACTTACCTTATTGATTACAACACATGCCTAAGATAGGATAGTCGTGTTCCCTAAAATAATTCACTGTGTAAAATTGAGTCACATGATAGCACTATAAAAAATTAATGTTTAAATATTACTTTTGGAATGTAAGAACAATAGCTATTTATAATTAGCATTAAACTTATAATAATGGGAATCTTTAAAATAGATAATTTTACTTATCAGGAAAATAATAAAATCATGAAATTGTATAAAATATTTACTTGACATTGTTAGATAGGAATAACATTAGATCCCATTGAATGTATTTCTATTGGAACTGAATGTCCATATAGATTATTTAAATATTTTTTAATTTATATTTATGTAATAAAACATAATTTGAAATTATTCCTAAGGAAGATTTTCAGATTTATCTCTCATTTATGAAGAACTTGAAAGACTTTTTTACCCACACAATAATGAAAGCAAAAGAGAAACTATTCTTGTTAACATTGTAGGGCTAAAATGTCAAAATTAGAAGAAATAACTATTTCTAAGATTTCAAAATTAGAAGAAATAGTTATAATAATTCTAATTTTGACATTTTAGCCCTACAATATTTGAGCTCATAGGCTATACCTCATCACACTTGAAGATGAAGGGAAATTATTTTATCCAACTATAATGGAATCATTCGCCAATTATGCTGAGGTCTTTGATCCATTTGCACTTAAGTTTTATGCATATAGATAGATATGAATCTGTTTGCATCCTTTAACATGTTGACATCCAGCTATGCTGTCACCATTTGTTGAAGATTCTTTCTTTTTCCCATTGTATAATTTTATCTTTTTTGTCAAAAACCAGATGTACATGTGTATGTAGATCAATATCAGGCTGCTCTATTTGATTACATTGGTCCATCTGTCTGTTTCCTACTTGGGGGCCAGTAGAAGAGACAAAACATGCCTTTTCTGTGTCCATTTATTGCTGCCTTTCAAGCCTTTTTTTTCTGTCAGCCATGATCCATGATGTTCTCTATAAATGTCTCATGAATCCCTCTACAAATGGGTTTCTTGTTTCACTGCAAATATAGGTATGTATATCATAATATGGAATGCTAGTAGTCACAATATCTGAACTAACTTTGGTCTACAGCCAATTATTACCATCAAGATAATCACAAAACACAACCAGTCTCAATTTTCAGATATCAAAAAATTCACACAATCTATCTTACATAAAAACTAATGAAATAAAATTTTATAATGACAACTTATACCGACTTTTAGGTGTGAGCTGCAAACACCCCAGACCCAGGAGAAGTCGCGTTAAGGCGCAGAGCATTTTGTTCCTCTCTCAGAATGAATGGGAACCAGAAATTGGAGACTTGTAACCAAGACAGGCAGGATTTCTTCCAGCAGTTCTCCCGGATTGTTAAGGTGCTGACTGAGGACAAGCTAGGCCACCAGGAGACAGGCAATGTCATTGCCCGGCTCAAGGAGGTCCTGGAGTACAATGCAGTGGGAGGCAAGTACAATCGGGGTTTGACTGTACTCCAAGACTTCCGGGAGCTGGTGGAGCCAAGAAAACAGGATGCCGAAAGTCTGCAGCACGCCCTGACTGTGGGCTGGTGTGTAGAACTGTGTCAGATGACATCATGGATTCTTCTCTCACTCGACACAGACAGATCTGCTGGTACCAGAAGCCAGGCATAGGCTTGGATGCTGTCAATGATGCTCTGCTTCTGGAAGCCTGCATCTACCGCCTGCTGAAGTTGTACTGCAGGGAGCAGCCCAACTACCTGAACCTGCTGGAGCTCTTTCCACAGAGCTCCTATCAGACAGAGATTGGGCAGACCCTTGACCTCATAACTGCACCCCAGGGCCATGTGGATCTTGGTAGATACACTGCAAAGAGGTACAAATCTATTGTCAAGTACAAGACGGCTGTCTATTCTTTCTACCTGCCTGTCGCGGCTGCCATGTACATGGGAGACATTGATGAGGAGAAGGAACATGCCAATGACAAGAAGATCCTGCTGGAGATGGGCGAGTTCTTTCAGATCCAGGACGACTACCTTGATCTCTTCGGTGACCCCAGTGTGACTGGAAAGGTCGGCACTGACAACCAGGACAAGAAATGCAGCTGGCTGGTGATTCAGTGTCTGCTAAGAGCCACTCTGCAACAGCGTCAGATCTTGGAGGAGAATTATGGGCAGAAGGACCCAGAGAAGTTGGCACAGGTGAAAGCGCTGTATGAAGTGCTGGATCTGCCAGCCGTGTTCTTAAAGTACGAGGAAGACAACTACAGCCGCCTCAAGAGCCTCGTCAAGCAGTACTCTGCACCGCTGCCCCCAGCCATCTTCCTGGTACTAGCAAAGAAGATCTACAAGCGGAAATAGTGACCTCGAGCTTGCAAAGGATTTGAGGGAGGGATGTCAATAAATTATTGTACAGAAAAAATAACAATTTATACCAAATTTTATTTGTGAAAATTTAAACAAACACACCATTATGATCAAATCTCTTGACAAACTAGGAATAATGAATGAGGAACATCTATAAAAATTAACACAAAACATTACAAGGGTAAAAAAAAACTGCTTATTTTGTTGTGAGTATGGAAACATGGCAAAAATATCTCCCTAACTAGTGTTAATTACCACCTTATGCAGAGATTAAGAGATCAATACAAGCCCAGACTACTATACCCAGTAAATCTTTCAATAACCATAGACAGAGAAAATAAGATATTTCTTGACAAAACTAAATTGCAGAAAGTACTAGAAGAAAAACTCTAATCCTAGGAAGTTAGCTGCACCCATAGAAACACAGGTTACAAGTAATCTCATATCTTACACTAGTAAGCCCTAAATTAGAGAAACAGATAAACACTACCATTGAAAAATAACAGGAATTAACAATCACTAGTCACTAATATCCCTTAAGATCAATGGATTCAATTAATATATAAAAAGACATAGGATAATAGAATGGATACTGAAACAAGGTACATCCTTCTGTTGCATATAAGAAGCACGCCTCAGCCTCAAGGACAAGCTTTACCTCAGAGCAAAGGGCTGGAAAAATATTTTCCAGTCTGAGGGATGTAAGAAACAAGCAGGGATAGCTATCCTAATGTCTAACAAAATAGACTTCAAGTTAAAGTCAATCAAAAGAGGACACTTCATACTCATCACAGGAACACTCTATCATAACAAAGTCCCAATTCTGGACATCTATGTCTCATATACAAGAACATACACATGTGTAAAAGAAACATTACTAAAGCTTAAATCATACTTCAGACCCCACACACTGATCGTAGGAGACTTCAACACCCTACTCTCTACAACTGATGGGTCTGCTAGACAGAAATTTAACAGAGAAAAAAAAAAAAAACTAAGAGATGTCATGAATCAAATGGACATAATAGACATCTATAGAATATTTCCCCAAAACACAAATGCATATACTTTCTTCTTAACATGTCATGGAATCTTCTCTAAAATTGACCACATTCTTGGTCACAAAACAAACCTCAATGTATATAAAAAATTGAAATAACCCCCTGTATCTTATCTGGTGTGGAAGTCCCCTCTGTGTGCTGTGCTTACCATTAATGAATAAAGAAACTGCCTTGGCCTTTTGATTAGGCAGAATTTAGGTATGTGGAGAAGATGGAACTGAATGCTGGGAGAAGGAAGGTGGAGAGAAAGAGGGAGACATCATGGAGCCTCCAGAGTCAGACATGCTGAATCTTTGCTGGTAAGTCTGCCATGTGGCAATGCACAAATTAATAGAAATGGGTTAAATTAATATGAGTTAGGGAATAAGAAGCCGGAGATAATGGGCCAAGCAGTATTTTAATTAATACAATTTCTGTGTGATTGTTTCAGTTCTGGGATGCCAGGACAAACAAGGGCCCTCCTCCTACACTTATCAGATCACCATGACTTAGTTAGTATTCAACAACACTAATTGTGGAAAGCCTACGAACTCATAAAAAATAGAACAGTGTTAAACTTAATCACCCCAGGGTCAAGTTAGAAATAAATAAGAAATTAACAATTTCCTAGAATTCAATGAAAATAAGTGAAAAACATACCCAATTTTATGGGACACCTCAAAATAGTGCTAAGAGGAAAGTTTATACTACTAAGTGCCTACATAAAGACTTAGAGAAATCTCAGACAGGCGACTTAACAGCACATCTGAAAGCTCTAGAACAAAAAGAAGTAAACATATCCAGAAGTAGATGCCAGGAAATAGTAAAATTGAGGGCTGAAATCAATAAAATAGGAAGAAAGAAAGCAATAAATAGAATCAATGGGACAAAGAGTTGGTTCTTTAAGAGAATCAACAAGATAGACAAAACTCATTCAAGATAACCGAAGGCAGAGAGTGAATATGCAAATTAACAAAATCAGAAATGAAAAGGGGCAGGGGAACCAACAGACACAAGAGAAATTCAGAGAATGATCAGGTCATACTTCAAAAAATCTGTACTCGATACAATTGTCAAGTTTAAAGAAAATGGACAATTTTCTGGATATAAACTACATACCAAAATTAAATCAAGGATACATAAACAATTTAAATAAACCCATATTTCCTAAGTAAATAGCAGTAGTTATCAAATTCCTAACCAAAATTAATGCCCAGCGACAAACAGTTCCAGTGTAGAATTCTACCAGAATTTCCGAATAGGACTAATACCAATACCTCACAAATTATCCCACACAATAGAAACAGAAGGGATATTCCCAAACTCCTTTCACCTGGTGCCCAAACTACACAATGATGCAACTAAGAAAGAGAATTACAGACTAATTTCCCTCATGAACATTGATTAAAAAAAACTCAATTAAATACAGGCAATATGAATCCAAGAACGTATCAAAGTATCATCTCCCATGATCAAGCTGTCTTCATTCCAGAGATGTAGGGATGGTTCAACATACTAAAATCTATCAATGTAATCTACCATATAAATAAACTGAACAAAAAAAACATACAATCATCTTATGAGATGCTGTAAAAGCATTTACCAAGTCCAACACCCCTTCATGATGAAGGTCTTAGAGAGATCAGGGAGACAAGGAATTTATCTAAACATAATAAAAGCAATATGCAGCAAGCTAACAGCCAACATCAAATTAAATGTAGAGAAACTCAAAGCAATTCCACTAAAATTAGAAACAGGACAAGACTGTTCACTTTCTCTATACCTATTAAACATGGTACTTGATGTTCTAGGTAGAGCAATAAGACTGCACAAAGATATCAAAGGGATACAAATTCAAAAGGAAGAAGTCAAGCTTTCACTATTTGCAGATACTATGACAGTATACATAAGTGACACCAAAAATTCAATGAGGGAACTCCTGCAGCTGATAAAGAGTCTCAGTAATACGGCAGAATATGTGATCAACAAAAAGTCAGTAGCCATCCTATATATAAACATTCAAGGGCTGAGAAAGAAATCAGAGAAAGATCACCACTTAAAATAGCCACAAATAACATAAAATATCTTGGTATAACACTAACCAAAGAAGGGAAAGACCTGTATGACATGAACTTTAAGTCTTTGAAGAAAGAAACTGTGGAAAATATCAGAAAATGGAGAGATCTCCCATGCTCATAAATAGGTAGAATTAACATAGTAAAACATGTCAATCTTACCAAAAGCAATCTAGAGATTCAATACAATCCTCATCAAAATACCACACAATTATTCACAGAAATTGAAAGAACAATACTCAACTTCATATGTAAAAATAAAAAAAAATCCCAGAATAGCCAAAACAATCCTCTACACAAAAGGAACTTCTGGAGACATTACCACCCCTGATATCAAGCTCTATTATAGAGTGACAGTAATGAAAACAGCTTGGTATTGTCATAAAAACAGACAGGTGGATCAATGGCATCAAACTGAAGACCCTGATATTGATCCACACATCAATGAACACCTGATTTTTTTAACAAAAAAGCTAAAATTTTACAATGGAAAAAAGAAAGCATGTTCAATAAATGGCAATGGCATAACTGTATGTCAACATGTGAAAGAATGCAAATAGATTCATATATATCCCCATGCACAAAACTAAAGTCCAAATGGATCAAAGGCCTCAACATAAATCCAGCCACACTGAACCTGATAGAAATGAAAGTGGGAAGTAGCCTTGAACACATGGGCACAGGAGACCACTTCCTAAACGTAACACAAATAGCACAGACACTGAGAGCAACGTTTAATAAATGGTGCCTCCTGAAACTGAGAAGCCTCTGTAAAGCAAAGGACATGGTTACTAAGACAAAACAGTAGCCTACTAAATAGGAAACTATCTTTACTAACTTCACATTGGACAGAGGACTGATCTCAAAAATATATAAAGAACTCAAGAAACTAGATATCAAATTACAAAATAATCCAATTAAAAATGAGATACGGTTGTAAAAGACCACTTGCTTGTTCTTGGCTTCTCAGCCCCAAAATAACCATACAAAACTGTATTAATTAAATCACTGCTTGGCCCATTAGCTCTAGCTTCTTATTGGCTAACTCTTATATCTTAATTTAACCCGTTTCTATTCATCTATGCATCACAACATGGCTGTGACTTACTGGCAAGGCAAGGTTTCAGCACATCTGTTCTGCCTTGCTATAGGCCAAATGTAGTTTTTTTTTTTAATTAACCAATGGTATTCACAGCATAAAGAGTGGAATCCAACATAAGGGTACAAACATAAACAGAAAATTCTTAACAGAAGAATTGCAAATGGCCAAAAAACACTTAAGAAATTGCTCAATATCAGAGAAATGAAATCAAAATGACTCTGATATACCATCTTATAACACTCAGAATACTAAGATCAAAAACACCAATGATAGCCTATGCTGGATAGGATGTGGGGCAAGGTGAATATTCTTCATTGCTGGTGCTAGTGTAAACATATACAGCCACCTAGGAAATCAGTGTGATGGTTCTCAGAAAATTGGTAATCAATCCACCAAGGACTCTGTAAAACTCTTTTGGAAATATACCCTAAGGATGCACATTCATATTACAATGCCGTTTGTTCAACTGTGTTCATAGCAGCATTATTCATAATAGTCAGAACCTGGAAACAACCTAGATGGCCCTCAACTGAAATGTGGTACATTTTCATAATAAACTACTACTCAGTATTAAAAAAATAAAATGAAATCTTGAAATTTGCATGCAAATAGATGGAACTAAAAAAAAACATCCTGAGTGAGGTAACCCTGACCCAAATGACAAACATGGCATGTACTCACTCATAAGTGGATATTAGATGTAAAGCAAAGGATAACCGTCTATATCTACAATCCCAGAGAATATAGGTAACAATGAACCCCTAAAAGAGACATACATTAATCTCTCCCCCTGGGAAAGGGGAAACATATAAGACATTCTGATAAAATTATGATCGGGGGAGCAGGGAGAGTGGAAGGGGAGAAGGAGGGGAAAAGGAAGAAGAGAACATGAAGGAACAGGATGCTCAAGAAGGGAACGACAGTGAGGGAGAGAAAGGAAAGAGATATCTTGATTGATGGAACCATTGAAGGGCTAGTGAGAAACATGGCACTATGGAAATTCCCATCAATCCACAATGATAACCCCAGCTAAAACTCTAAGCAACAGTGAAGAAGATACTTAACCTCCCTTCCCCTGAGATCAGATTGATGACTACCTTAATGGTCATCATATAAGCTTCATCTAGAAACTGATGGAAGCACATACGGAGATCTACAGTGAAGCACTGGACCAAGATACCAGAGACCAGCCCAAGAGAAGGGGGAGTGATAATATGAACAAAGGGGTCAAGAACATGATGGTGATACCCACAGAAACAGCTGACCTGAGCTAGTGAGAGTTCACTGACTCTGGACTCATAGCAGGCAAACCTGCATAGGACCAAATTAGGCCCATTGAATGTGGCAGACAGTTGTGAGGCTTGGGGAGTCTGTGGAGTCACTGGCAGTGGGATCAGGATTTATCCCTAGTCATTGAACTGACATCTAGGAGCACTTTCTTTTTGGAGGAGTACCTTGTTCAGCCTAGATATAGGAGAGAGGACATCGGTCTTGCCTCAAAGGGAACTGCCAGGCTATGTTGACTCCTCATGGGAAGACTTACCCTTTCTGAGGAGTGGTTGGGAGTGGGATCGAGTGGAAGGAAGGGTGGAGCAAAAGGAGGGGGAGTGTGGGAACAAGGATAACTATGTAAAATGAGAAAATATTGTGTTAAAAAACTTCATAAAAAGTAGAAATCCTAGTTTTTGTCCGGCAATCTTGTCTACTTCCCATATCCAGGCAGATGACTATATGTTTTTCTTTGAGTTCAATGTCTTATTTAGCTTCTCTAGGATCACAATTTATAGGCCCAATGTCCTTTATTTTTGGCTAGAAACCAATTATGGGTGACTACATCCCATGTTCATCTTTTTTGGGGTCTGGGTTACCTCACTCAGGATAGTGTTTTTTATTTCCATCCATTTGCATGAAAAATTCAAGATGTCATTGTTTTTTTACCGCTGAGTAGTATTCTAATATGTATATATTCCACACTTTCTTCATCCATTCTTCCAATGAAGGGCATCTAGGTTGTTTCCAGGTTCTGGCTATTACAAATAATGCTTCTATGAACATAGTTGAACAAATGCTTGGGGGTGGGGTGGGATGGGGGTAAGGGGAAATGGGGAGAGAAAAGTGAGACGAGGAGGATGGGGAGCTTGGGAGAATGGGATGGTTGGGATAAAGGAAGGGTGGATAAGGGAGCAGAGAAGTATATATCCTAATTAAGGGAGCCATCTTAGGGTTGGCAAGAGCTTGACTTTAGAGGGGCTCACAGGTGTCCAGGGAGATGTCCCCAGCTAGTTCCTTAGGCAACTGAGGAGAGGGAACCAGAAATGACCCTATTCTATAGCCATACTGATGAATATCTTGCAAATCACTATAGAATCTTCATCTGGTGATGGATGGAGATAGAGACAGAGGCCCACACTGGAGCACTGGACTAAGCTCCCAAGGTCCCAATGAGGAGCAGATGGAGGGAGAACACGAGCAAGGATGTCAGGACCACGAGGGGTGCACCCACCCACTGTGACAGTGGGGCTGATCTATTGGGAGATCACCAAGGCCAGCTGGACTGGGACTGAATAAGCATGGGATAAAACCGGACTCTCTGTACATGGCCGACAATAAGGGCTGATGAGAAGCCAAGGACAATGGGTTTTGATCCTACTGCATGAACTGGCTTTGTGGGACCCTACCATGTTTGGATTATCACCTTTCTGGACCTGGATGGAGGGGGAGGACCTTGGACTTCCTACAGGGCAGGGAATCTGGACTGCTCCTCAGACTGGAGAGGGAGGTGGAGAGGAGTAGGGGGAGAAGGAGAGGGGTGGGAAGAGGGGGTTAATGGGAGGCGGGGAGGAGGCAGAAATTTTTTTCAATAAAAATTAAATAAAAAAAGGAAAAAATAAGAAAAAAAAAAACAAATATAAAAAAGTAGAAGTCCTAGCTAATAGAGTAAGATAATAAAAGAAGAAATAAATGAATAAGGGACTGGAAAATTTGAAATACAACTATTCATAAATGATGTGTAAAAAAAGTCATAAACAATAATTATTTGAACCTAAGAAGCAAGACTAGAATTTTAAAGTTAATTTATAAGAGTCAACTGTTATTCTACATACCAGTAATAAAGAATTGGAATTTAATTTTAAGAAAACATGTTTACAATTATAGCCCACCTCACAATGAAATCAAAAGAAATTAAACACAATGGCTATAGGCTTTTTACTGAAGATAAGACATTTTTACATTCTTTCAAAATCTAACTATGTAGGAAGGCATTCATAATTAATGACCCAGTATTTGTATATATCAATTACTCCAAATTTTATGAATTAAGTTCCATCACAATACATATCCCAAGAAGCTATTTTACAGCTATTGACAAACTGATAATAAAGTGTATAGAAAAATAATAGCCAATACATCACTGGAAAACAAAATTAAAGGATACATGCTAACATTTTACAAGACTTATTAGACTACATTAAGCAAAGTGTAATGACATTTGCAAAGAAATAGCCACATAGATCAATGTAACATGATAAAGGGCCCAAAAGTGGACCATACATAAAGACAGCTAATCTGCCAAAAATCAAAGGTAACTATATGAAAAAAATTAGAGCCTTTTCAAGACAATTTGATAGAACAAGTTTGCATCTACATGCAAATAAATGTGCATATTCAAAGACTTCATAAATTTTCCCCAAGATCAGCTTAGAATTTACCATAAAGTTATCTATGAAATAAAAATTTTAATCAATTTTTGAGATAAAAATAGGTTAAAATCTACCTTTATTCCTATATTTTAAAATTCAACACAAATATCACAATTCATGAGTAAAAGGTTGAATGTCATTGCAGTTAAGATCTGCTGTTAAAGTCAGTTGTCAAGAGAGGGAAATATTAATCTAACACTGATCTGAGAAAGTATTTATATACCAAACATGCAAAAAACTCATAGCAGTAAGATAAGAAATCAACCAACTCAATTAGATAATGGGCAAAAATACAGTTTTATATGGTCTCAGGAAGGATAGAAAGACAAAGAAAATTATAGGACATAAGAAGGGAGAAAGGCCTCATTCAGTAATCTGAAGTCAGCTGAGAAGCAAGAATTCCAGCACAACTTACCTTTGCTGTGAAGGTTGTAGATGCAGAGACAATATTCCTTTAGTTACTAATACAATATTATTAATCCTATATACTAAGCTGATGGAGGAAGGTCATTGGTAATAAACAAACTGCCTTGGCCCATTTTGATAGGCCATCCCTTAGGTGGGTGGAGAAGGCAGAAAAGAATGCTGGGAGGAAGAGGAAGTGAGCTCAGAGGCCATGCTCCCCTCTCCCGGGTAGACACGCGATGAAGCTCTGACCCAGGATGGACGTAGACTAGAATCTTCCCGGTAAGAGCACCTTGGGGTGCTATACACATTATTAGAAATGGGCTTGTCCAGGTGCAAGAGTTAGCCGAGACGAGGCTAGATATAATGGGCCAAGCAGTGTTTAAAAGAATACAGTGTCTGTGTAATTATTTCAGGTGCTGGGAGCCCTGCCACTCCTATTACAACACTAAGCTTACATGCATTTTATTTTAAAATAGGAATAATCTCGGCATAAGGACTATTTACATATGACATTGAGTACAACTTCCATTCTTCCTCTAGACATCCCCCTGCATCCTGTGATTTGCACATTACTTCATTAGCTGAGATACTGTTAAGTATCCCTTAAAAACCTCCCTGTGATCTCATTGTACTTCTCTGTCACCATTTGAGCATAATAGGTAAAACTCACCAAAATCTTATATATTACTATTGTAAAGAAGGTTGAACACCTTTCTGTCTTAACCCTCATGATTAAATGTATATTAACATACTTTTTTTTTTTTAAAGAAAATTCAATTCTACTTCATACTGGCTAGTCCTGAAGTTGTTTCTAAGTCAAAGGCATGGAATCCCTTTGGGGATGAGTTGAGGTCAGAAAAAGTTTAGGGAAAATCCTCAGGCTGTTGTGGATGACAGATTTGTCTCTATCTTCTATACTATAGACATCCATATGCTGATAAACCTAGCACTCTGAAGACTGAGGCAGGGATATCTTTTGTTTTAGAGAGCTGGTAGTACATAAAATGTCCTGTCTAAAAACAAACCAAAACAAAACTGAAATAAGAGATTAAAAATATTTAAAAATGCTCAATATTGTTACTCATGAAGGAATTGGAGATAAAAATATGAACCTACTATTATATATCTGTCAGACTTGCAAAAACCCCAAACACAATAATACCAACTAATGTTAAGGTTTGGTGACAATAAGAACTATTCTTTACTGGTGATGGAAATATATAGCAACTAGAGAAAACAGTGTGATGGTCACTTACAGAACTATGTATAAGCTTCTTAGCTGATCTAGGAGTCACATTCCTTGGTATTTATCAAGTTTGTTTCCAAATGTAAGTTAATAAAATTATGCATACCAATGTGTACAGTAATTTTACCTGCAATCATCCAGACTGAAACCCAAGAAAGCTTTCAATGGCTTAGTGAGCAGTGACGTGCTTCAATACACTGGATTTTATTTTTTTCAGCAATTAAAAAAAATCCCAGTTTCCCACCACAGTATGGATAATAATTCTGATAATGTAATACACATTTGGTAGAATTGGTTAAATAAATAAATGGGAGACGGAACACAGGATTCATGTTTTCAGTTTTAAAGTAGAAATTTGCAGAAAAGCAAGAGAAAGTTCTAAAATATTCCAAATGGCAGTGAATTATAGCTGAAGAATGTACTTTATTAACATGAATGGAGATATCTGCAAATATTTAAAGATATGTATATGATTTTAATGTAGTTAATATATACACACATGGGCTTTCTTTTTCTGCAAGGTCAATAAACAGTAATACTCAAATATTAATAAAGGTATACAAACATTTGTTTACAAACCTCTTCCCTAATAAAATGAACAAGCTTCTTGGACAAATGGCTGATTCTAGGCTTGTGGCAAAGTCTTTAAGATGATCCTGAGATTTTCTGTCTTTCTGGGAAGCACAAAACAATATGAGTAAGAGGTAGAATAAGAAGAGGAAAAGAAGGAGATGAGAGAACAGAAGATGAAGAAAGAAGAGGAGGAAAGGAGGGGAAGGAAAGAGAGAAAAAAGAAATAAGAGAAAAAACTATGGTAATTATGTCAAACAGATATAGAAGATAAATGAAATAATTCATTATAAGTTAAGTTCAAAGATTCTGCAAGAAAATGAAATAAATATTTTTTACTCTGCATCACAGTATAAATTAAATGTTAATATGAATAAGAATATTCTTAATTAATAAATAAATTATTGAAGAAATAAGTACATAATGAGAAGAAGCAAATATACACTGAAGAATTTCAAATGGTTTGTGTAGCTACTCCACCCTTAAGGACTAAAGTATGGCTATCCAGTAACTGACTTATACAATATACTATGAAAGATACCAGAAAACCAGTGGCAATGTCTGAAGGCATCAGGTGGTGAACTTGTCATCACTAATTGTAGTACACTATACTTGCGAGGGCTTTGTTTATTCTTTGTGTCTTTCACATCAGCATCTCCATCCCATTCATTTCCCCATCCATTTGCACCCACCCTCTGCCCTTGAAACCTTCCCCCCATAAAATAAAATAAAATTTAAGAGAAGAAAGAAAAACAAAGAAGGGGAAAGTCTTGTCATGAAAACTGTAGTGTGACACAGTAAGTCACACAGTAAACCCTTTTATCCATATATCCTTTCTTGCAAATGTTCATTGCAGAGAGTTATTGTTTGAGGCCTCTGGTTTCTGCTACTATTGATGCTGTGTCCTCACTGAATTTTTTCTTGGTTATCCTGCTGTTGCCCTGTGTTGTAGAATTCCTGCAGCTTTGAGTCTGCAAGACCAGTCCTTTCACCTTCATGTGCTCCAGCAGATCACAGATTGGGTGGAGGTTTGGGCTGGCCAAAACATAAACCTAGTTCTGGGCCTGGGTAGTTGCAGGGCTGGTCAGGCCTCCATATCAACCTTTTCCTCACCTCCAGGGTGAGCTTTCCTGCATTGTTCTGGCAAGTTCACCCTTTGCAGTAATAAGCAAGAGGCTGGGCCAGTTCTGTTTTGGTGTCCTCAGGGTAGGCTCTCCTATACCTACATCTTCAGGGTCAGCTATACAGTGTTACCCAGGTGTGGTGTAGGTGCCACTCTCCATATCTCCGAAGTTGATGTAGGGAAAAGGCTAGCTCTTCTACTTGCCTCAGGTGTTGGGTAGGGGGAAAAGCATCTCTCCCATGCCCACGCTACCACATGACAGATGAGAAATGGGGACAGCTCTCCAGTGCTCACAACTATGGGTCTAGTTCACCCACACCTTCATCAATGGGGTTGGCACTATTGTGTCACACAGGTGAGGTGCTAGGTTTGCTCTCCCGAGTGTTGCTGCTAGTGGGAGACTGGGAAGCTCTCATGCCCTTATGACTTCAGGGCCACCACTTCCTCACGCATTCCATCACATGACAAATGAGTAATGGAGACAGCTCTCCCATGTTCACAATTTGGAGGTTGGCTCACCCATACATCCAGCAATAGGATTGGCTCTATTGTGCTGACCAGGTGAGACACAAGGCCTGCTCTCCCAAGTGTTTATGTTGGCTAGTTTTATGTCAACTTGACATAAGCTAAGATTATTAGAGAGAAGGAAGACTCAATTTAGAAAATGCCTCAATAAAACTGGGTTTCAGGCAAGCCTATATAGGGCACTTTCCTAATTAGTGCTTGATGGGAGAGAGTCCAGCCCACTGTGAATGAGGCCATCCCTGTGCTGATGGTCCTGGGCTCTATAAGAAAGCAGGCTGGGCAAGTTATGAGAAGAAAGCCAGTAAGCAACATTCCTCCATAGGCTCTGCATCAGCTATTATCTCTAGGTTACTTCCCTGTTTGAATTTCTCCATGGTTTCTCTCAATGGACTGTGATATATAAGCCAAATAAACCCTTTCCTCCCCAAGTGATTTGGTTGTGGTGTTTCATCACAGCAGTAAAAATCCTAAATAAGACAGACACATTTCTAATATGCATAATACAGCAATCGTGATCATGCTACTTCCTAACAAAACATGTATTCCCAGTTTAATTATGTTCTTATTTTTATTTTTTTTTTACTTTTATTTATGTGGAGGTACAGGTCCCCACAGAGGCCAGAATAGGCTTCAGATGCCATGGAGATAGACCTATAGGTGGTTGTAAGAAACATGACATGAGTGCTTGATTCTCTGGAAAAATGTAAATATCACAATTTTGAAAATTTTGAGAACATTGATTTATTGTGAATATATCTTAAAGAGTAACATGCTAGAAATCTGTAAACATTGAGAACTTACTGTTTATCACTCAATGTGACAATTATAAAATGTATCATTTCTAATGAATAAATATACTTTGTTCTAAAATTAAAAAAAGAGAATGGCATGATATTAACAGGAAAATGTATGTAATAGTTGACTATTATGTTAAGAGTAATGAACAATATTCAGAAAGGCAATAATAAATAATTAAACAAATGAACAAATAAATAATTGTCAGAAACAAATCAAGTAAGTTCTAATGGATCAAGATGCTACAAAATATGTGATTAGTAAATGTCAAAACTCAGTCATCAAAATTAAGAAATATCTCAGACTTTGTCACAGCCAAGAGGAGATAAAGGAGATGTGAGAAATAAATGAAATGTAATGTTCTAAAAGAGATCCTTGAACAGAAAAATATTATTAGTTGAGAACTAAGGAAACATGAGCATGGGGTAGATTTCAGTTAACAAAAATGATCAATATAGTTCATCAATGATGATCACTGTACAGTAAGATGCAAAAAATTAAGAAATTGCAAGTGTGAGTCATATGGGATCTCCATAATATCTTTGTCATGATTCTAAGACTATCTCCAACAACTTATTAAAAATTATTTTTAGGACTTGAACATGGAACCTTGGAACCTTTAGGTAAGAGTAATAACAAAATGTAGAAACTCAAAATGACAACAAACAAGTGAATAAATGAATTTTATCCCGGGTTACCATGGCATTGCAAAGTTGAGACTACATGTCTTCGCACAGGCAGTATCAATCACATAAAGGTGTCAATATTTTCCCAACTCACTAACAACTATTGGCAGGTGCTGAAATAATCTGGCAGCTGCCAACATCAGAAGGTGCCACCTCCCAGGAGTAAAAGTAATGAGGCCCTTATTCCCTAACAAATAAAACTAGATCATCCTCATTAAATGACTTGGTAATTCACTTTACTTTGGGGGCAGTAAGTAATACCACATGTAAAGTGATTTTTTTTTCTTATTTTCTTGTTCTGGAACCTTAGTAAATAGTGCAAAGCTTCCTGTATAGGGAGCAAGAGAGGGCATTTTGTTATAGCATTATCTTTATAACTATTCTCTTGTTTTATACAGTGTTCCTTGGAAGATTTCTGTCAGGTTTGTGTGGCAAAAAGGCTAATGAATCTGATTCTGTCTGATGAATACTATCTAAAGAGGTTGCAATGTAGGAATAAAAACTCAAGGTCAAGCAAAGATCTGTGAAAACTTTACAAGTCAACATTAACTAGTCTACCCTTTTAAATAAATGCTAATAATTATTTGGGGAAGAGTCAGGCTGATAATATTTGATGTTATTGCAATTGTCCAGGTTCACGTTTCATGAAACAGCCTCAAACAGTGTTTTTTTTCTACTTAGGATGGATTGATACCTTAGTGAATCCAACAAAATTTGAAAATACAGTGAAACAGAAATATATTTATTATGCCTAACACACACACATATCTTACTGTAGCCAGAGTTAAATTCATGCATGCACAAGACTTGCTCATGCTGTAGTTGGGGAAGTAATCTAACACAAAGATGACTTTATGTGGAAGTGTTGAATATTTCATGTCATTTTTGGGACACAGTAGACTAAAATTGATCAGTTGTTTTCGGTAGTGATTGTTTAGCTAACTTGGAGCTGTAACTGGCTGCTGCAGCCCAGCATATTGCAGGAATATCATATTGTGAGCACAAGGAAAGATCAAAACCTCAGATTCAGTTTCTACCAAATACAGTTGCTTTTTTTAACATCATAGAGTTGAAAAATTAAGTGAACTGTAATTATGTGAAGATGGTGACGTTCAGTGTAATACACAATGTCCTCCACAAAGCACTGGATTTTTTTCTTACTTGTATTTAGAGATTACATATAGGTCTCTGCCAACCTGTTACTAAATATTATTGTATATTGAAAGTAAATATGTGGCCTTGTCCATATATTTCAAAAGAATAAATTCTCAGCATATCTTCTTTAAAAAATTCAGCACTATTCATAAATAATCTAACCAGGCATTTTATTATGTTTGTGCTTCTGTGAGATAGGGTCTTATTCTGTATTCTAGGCTGTCCTTTATCACATGAAACACCTCTTGTCTCAGTCCCCTGAGTCTGGGACTATAAGCAGGAGCTACTGTGACTAGCTAACATATTTAAAAAATAAGAATTTAACAATTATGTGAAAAATTTATATTGTAAGCAAATATTGATTCTTTATTATTAGTCATATGTTATTCATATTTCCATTATGAAGAACCATAGAAATATACAAAGATAATAAGGGCAAAGCAACTTGTCAGCTGATAACTCACCAAATGGAAATTTGACTATTGTCGCTACTTGCTTCAGTAACAATGACTATGGTCAATACTTCATATAAATTTTTAAATAAAATATAATAATGATACTTAAATTACTTGAAACAAAGTTTTGCACTTAATTAGGCACCTTTATTCTATGTTTTAAATAAAATTTTTATCAACTGAACCAAAATAAATGGTTTGCAATATTATAATTTTAAGCATTTACTTTTTTTAAATATAATTTTTTTATTGAAAAAAAAAGATTTCCGCCTCCTCCCCGCCTCCCATTTCCCTCCCCATCTCCCTTTCCCCCCTCCTCCCTCTCCTCTCCCCTTCCCCCCCACCCCTCTCCCCCTCCCTCTCCAGTCTGAGGGGCAGTCAGGGTTCCCTGCCCTGTGGAAAGTCCAAAGTCCTCCCCGCTCCATCTTGGTCTAGGAAGGTGGACATCCAAACTGGCTAGGCTCCCACAAAGCCAGAACATGAAGTAGGATCAAAACCCAGTGGCATTGTCCTTGGCTTCTCAGCAGCCCTCATTGTCCGCCATATTCAGAGAGTCCGGTTTTATCCCATGGTTTTTCAGTCGTAGTCCAGCTGGCCTTGGTGAGCTCACAATAGATCAGCCCCACTGTCTCCGTGGGTGGGTGCACCCGTCGTGGTCCTGACTTCTTTGCTCATATTTTCCCTCCTTCTGCTCCTCCTTGGGACATTGGGAGCTCAGTCCAGTGCTCCAGTGTGGGTCTCTGTCTCTATCTCCATCCATCTCCAGATGAAGGTTCTTTATTTATCTCTAGAAACCAATTATGAGTGAGTACATCCCAAGTTCATCTTTTTGGGTCTGGGTTACCTCACTCAGGATAGTGTGTTCTATTTCCATCCATTTGCATGCAAAATTCGAGAAGTCATTGTTTTTTACCGCTGAGTAGTATTCTAATGTGTATATATTCCACACTTTCTTCATCCATTCTTCCATTGAAGGACATCAAGGTTGTTTCCAGGTTCTGGCTATTACAAATAATGCTGCTATGAACATAGTTGAACAAATGCCCCTGTCATATGATCGGGCCTCTCTTGGGTATATTCCCAAGAGTGGCATTGCTGGGTCCAGGGGTAGGTTGATCCCAAATTTCCTGAGAAACCGCCACACTGCTTTCCAAAGTGGTTGCACAAGTTTGCATTCCCACCAGCAATGGATGAGGGTACCCCTTTCTCCACAACCTCTCCAGCAAAGGATATCATTGGTGTTTTTGATTTTAGCCATTCTGACAGGTGTAAGATGATATCTCAAAGTTGTTTTGATTTGCATTTCCCTGATCGCTAAGGAGGTTGAGCATATCCTTAAGTGTCTTTTAGCCATTTGAATTTCATCTGTTGAGAATTCTCTGTTCAGGTCAGTGCCCCATTTTTTAATTGGGTTAATTAGCATTTTAACGTCTAGTTTCTTGAGTTCTTTATATATTTTGGAGATCAGACCTTTGTCTGTTGCGGGGGTGGTGAAGATCTTCTCCCAGTCAGTGGGTTGCCTTTTTGTCTTAGTGACAGTGTCCTTTGCTTTGCAGAAGCTTCTCAGTTTCAGTAGGTCCCATTTATTCAATGTTGCCCTTAATGTCTGTGCTGCTGGGGTTATACATAGGAAGCGATCGCCTGTGCCCATCTGTTGTAGGGTACTTCCCACTTTCTCTTCTATCAGGTTCAGTGTGTTCAGACTGATATTGAGGTCTTTGATCCATTTGGACTTGAGTTTTGTGCATGGTGATAGATATGGGTCTATTTTCATTCTTCTATAGGTTGACATCCAGTTGTGCCAGCACCATTTGTTGAAGATGTTTAAGCATTTACTTTGATCGTGTTCATGACCATAATACACTGTCTTACACCTCTCTCCATACAATGACTCCTCTGTCTAATTTCATGTCTCTTAAAGAATATGAACATATAAATTTTGTATAGGAGAGAAAAATGAAATTATTATTTTTCTGAGACTGGCTTTTTTCACTTAACTTGAAGAGGCCTACAGCCAAGCAGAGAAATCTCAGCTTTATGGAACTATTGAGCATCCTTTGGATATATATCCAAAAATGATATTGTTGGGTCTTGAGGAAGGTTGTTTTCTAATTTTCTGAGAAATCACCACACTGGCATCCAAAGGGGTTGTACCAGCTTGCATTCCCTCCAGCAATGCAAATGTGTTCCCTTTTCCCCACAACCTCTCCAGCATTAGTTGTCATTAAGTGTTTCTGATCTTGGCCATTCTTGAAGGTGTAAGATGGAATCTCAGAGTTGTTTTGATTTGCATTTCTCTGATGACTAAGAATGTTGAACATTTCCTTAAGTGTCTTTCAGCCATTTTAGATTCCTCTGTTGAGAGTTCTCTGTTTAGATCTGTTCTCCATGTTCTCAAATATTGTTTATAAGTGTTCTTTTACATTTAAAGAGGGATATGATATAGATATGAATATTTTTCATTGGTATGGATTTTAAGGTCAATTTTGTTATATGTAAATGTATTTCTGATCTTGATTAAGGTATTGTGATTGTGTAGTTTATTTTTAAAATGTAATATATAATTAGGAAATATAGGTTGTTAATGGATAATCATCAATAATAGTAAAGCTTGTAGTCATGTTAGATTTTCTAAATGTNAATGTATAATTAGGAAATATAGGTTGTTAATGGATAATCATCAATAATAGTAAAGCTTGTAGTCATGTTAGATTTTCTAAATATATAGAGATATATTTCAATTAGATAGACATTCTTCATATCTTTCAAAGACTATAAAATATGGCATTTAATGTTTTAATAACGTAGGGTTTTTCATGATAATAAGACACGTCTGCTCCTGGCAGCACCAATCTACTTTGAGAGGAAGATGGGCATCGAAGAGGATCCTTTTGGACTTGGTTAGCCATTTGGGCAAGAAACTGCTCTTGCCTGGACTGTTGCATAAACTCGACACAGAGAACCCTCAGAGAGAGGACTGCTGAACTTGCCTAAAGGTGAGATGGTCTTTCGGAGTTCCTGACTCATGAAAGTGTATGCGAGACATTCTGCAGGACACAGCAGAAAATGACTAAACTGTCTTTAAAATTTCCTGCTTCATGAAAATGTCTGCTGGACATTATGGGCCTGAAGGCCAAAGATAGATGCCCCAATGGTACAAAAGAACTTTGGGTGACTGTCCAGGCAGCGAGATATCACTGTCGTTTCTAGAATTTGGATTTCTTATTTCCTTAGGTAATATTATATCCTTCTGGAGTCTTTGATGGAGTTGAAGAAGTTATAGTTTTCCTTAGTTATGATAAAAGATAAAATAGATATAAATATTGTAACTGTAATTCTTGCTTGATAACTGTTTTGCTATATGTAATTTTACTATGTTAAAATGAAAGCCTTCTTTTTTGTTTAAACATAAAAAGGGGAAATGGTGTGGGAGTGATTTCTTTCCAATCTGTTTCTTTCATTGGTTAATTAATAAAGAAACTGCCTAGGCCCATTTGATAGGCCAACCTTTAGGTGGGTGGAGTAGACAGAACAGAATGCTGGGAGAAAGAAGCAGAGTCAGGAGTCGCCATGATTCTCCCACCAGACACAGCCACAGGTTAAGATCTTCCCTGGTAAGCCACCTTGTGGGCTACACAGATTATTAGAAATGGATTAGATCAATATGTAAGAGCTAGCCAATAAGAGGCTGGAACTAATGGGACAGGCAGTGTTTAAATAATACAGTTTCCGTGTAATTATTTCAGGGCATAAGCTAGCCATGCGGGCAGCTAGGTGCCAGGGATACAGCTTCGCAGCTTGCCACTCCACTCCTCTCAACAAGATGGAATCTCAGAGTTGTTTTGATTTGCATTTCTCTGATGACTAAGAATGTTGAACATTTCCTTAAGTATCTTTCAGCCATTTCGATTCCTCTGTTGAGTTCTCTGTTTAGATCTGTACTCCATTTTTTTTATTGGATTGTGTGATCATTTGGTGTCCAGTTTCTTGAGTTCTTTGTATATTTTGGAGATCAGACCTCTGTCTTATGTGGGGTTAGTGAAGATCTTTTCCCATTCTGTAGGCTGTCGTTTTGTCTTCTGCTCAACTATTTTCATAGCAGCATTGTTTGTCATAGCCAGAAACTAGAAACAACCTAAATGCCCATTGACTAAACAACAGATAAGGAAAATATGATAATTTACACAATGGAGTACTACACAGCAGAAAAAAAAATTGACATCGTGAGTTTTGTAGGAAATGGATGGAGGTAGAAAACATTATTTTGAATGAGGTAACCCAGACACAGAAAGACAATTATCACATGTACTCACTCATAGGTGGTTACTAAACATAAAGCAAAGAAAACTAGCCTACAATCCACAATCCCAGAGAACTTAGACAACAATGAGGACCCTAAGAGAAACTTACATAGATTTAATCTGTAACATGGAAAGAACCAGGCCTACTTGTTTGTGTTTTCTGTCATTCTGTAACATAAGCTGGCCTACTTGTTTGGGATTTTGTCCCACCTGGTACCCCACAACTGTTTAGCCCCAAAGAAAATCACACATAGGTCTCCATAAATTATAAGCTGATTGGCCCATTAGCTCTAGCCTCTCACTGGCTAACTCTCACATCTTGATTAACCCATTTTTATGATCTATGTTAGCCATGTGGCTCAGTACCTTTTTTCAGTGGGGCAGATCACAGCCTGCTGCTTTGGTGGTCTGGGCAGGAGTGGGAGGAATCAACTTCCTCCTTCCCAGAATTCTCCTGTTCTCATTACATCATTTCTACTTCCTGTCTGGTTTTCCCACCTATATTTCCTGCCTGGCCAATCAGCGTTTATTTAAAACATGATTGACAGAATATAGACAATTCTCCTGCACCACTAATCTACATGGGTAGTAGAAAAAGACAAGATCTACTGAGTAAATTGAAAGCATGGGGTCGTTGAGGGAGGGTTGAAGGAGGGAGGGGAAAGGTAGGGAGGGGAGCAAAGAAAAATGTAGAGCTCAATAAAAATCAATAAAAAAAGAAATCTCAGCTTTAGGCTTCAGATGCTGTTAGCATTGATTGTTAGAGAATGGGGTTTTGCTATATTAATACATCCCAAAAAGTTTTTAATCTGTTAATCATAGGACATTAGACTTCTTTTTTCTGCTAGTCACGGGAGGTTTGCTTGACTTGGAGGTGTGCAAAGCATGTCTATTTAGGAAACTAAAGATGACCCAAGAGAAATTGTCATTAGTCTCTGAACCTGAAACATTCCAACCTCTCCAGAGCACTGAAGTTCTATTCAGTAAATCAGCATTTAAAGGTACAGTTTCTTTCCAGTGCTTGTTTACATGTGTGTATATTTGGATGGATACAATTTATCTAGGTAAAGGGAGTTGGAAGCTCTCTGAGCTTGGCCATCCAAGGAAACAACAGTGCTTACAACAAGTCAAAAAAATGTTGCCGTAACTTTTGCTTTATATACAAGAATTTCTAACACATTTTATGAATGAGTTTGAATGATTTTTTTTCAGGGAAATTCTATCACCCACCTTGGGAGTCACACTTCTGGAAGGAGTGGAGGTAGAAAAGATACCAAAAGCATTAAATTGTGGTGTGAATATGTACAAAGTATACATTGCTGAATTGTTTTATGGCTGGTAAACTGATATTGATGCAATTTTCTCTCATTTAATCTGAAACTATAATTCCCTTCTAAGCTCCTCAACATAGTCTCATTTACAAAAAAGAATGTATCTGTTCTGGTGTCCTATGAGATCTCAGTGTAAGTCTACCTGTTGTCAGAAAAGTATGAGTATTTTCATACTTTTATAATAATATACAATTTCAAGACGTTATAATGCAATTTTCAAAAGAGATCTCCTTTGTGTAAAATGCAAGTATAAAAATTTCTTCACTCAGCTGAGCAATGGTGGTACATGCATTTAATTCCAGCACTCACGGAGGCAGCAGGAGGTAGATTTCTGAGTTTGAGGGCAGCCTGGTCCACAGTAAGTTCCTGGACAACCAGAAATCCACAGAGAGGCCCTGTCTCAAACAACCAAAATTTTTTTCTACACACATAAATCTATATCCTATTTATAAAGTTCTTGGATCCTGCTTGAAGCTGGAATATATTTTTTTGTCTCATTAATGAGGAATTCATCCAATCTCTAATATTGTTGTATTAGAATTTAGATTCTGTTCAGATTCTGGTATTGAAATGTGGCCACTTCTCCAAGTGAACAAAGTGGAGAAGTGTTGACTTCATTATTTGTAATCATGAAGAAAAAACAAAACCTAGTTAGCTGATGTCCTTATTTTCAATACATTGTTTTAGTATAAAAACATGAATTGATGTTTTGGAAGTATTTCATTTGTTATACATATTATTTTGATTTCTGTTGTCGTTACACTCCTTATTGTATAGGAGAACCGACAACACTGCTATCAATGTGTTCTTCTCTGAGCCAAAGTACAGACTTTCAGCAAATATAGAATGAGTTTTGTGTATTTTGCAGATCTATTTTCATTTAAGATGTTAAATTAGCAGAGGATACTGACATATGACTGTTATTTCAGCACTTGGAAGGCTGAGACAGGAGGATCATGAGTTTGAAAACAGTGGGGCCTTATATAAAGAAACCAAAATGAAAATCAAAATGTCAAAGTTAACACAGGAACATCTAAATAATAATAATTTTCAGAACACTTAACCTAAAAACATTAAGTTAATGGAAGCATAGTAAGCATTCTGGCCTAGAATTTGAAGTGAAAATAGAATACCATGATTTTATTTTGGAGAGGAATATATGCTATCATCAAGTAACTTTATCTTAGAGTAGCAGAAAGGCCAATTGGTTTGATGTATGTGAGGTGAGGGCATATAAAAGACAGTGTAAGTTACATGTCGAGTGTGTAAGGTCTGGTAATTTTTTTCAATTGCCTTACAAATCAGTTATTTTTCTCTCTTATGAATGAGACCCTAACTATTCGCCCATTATTTAACAAAACTATCTTCCTTTAACATTATCTACTAATATTAACAACTTCCTCTAACATTATCTATTAATATTAACAAGCATCTTCCACATAGATTTGCTCTTAGGATTTAGTAGCAGAAGAGTACCTTGTTGAAATGGTACTAAGGAATACTGTAGAAATCAAAACACACAATGGATCTCACACAAAGAAAGAGATTTATGGGACAAAGTTTCCACTGAGTGGGGACAAGACAGAGAGATAGAAACAGAGAGAAGGAGAGAGACAAAAAGCAGGCTGTGATGGCAAGGACTTTTTAAAGAGTATGTTTGCTGCATTTGGTGGCTAGTGATGATGTGGTTCCTCATTCTGAGTCACTGAAGTCAGGTTTGGGGAGCACCTGGTTCCTAATAATTACCATCAACAGTTTCTCTTCTTTTTTTTTATTTTAAACCAGAAAGATGTTATATCATTATAAGACATTAACATGTTTTAGGGTCTGGACCACGTACCTTCTCCTTGTGTGCAGAATACATTTAATACAGTATGTGATATAGCAAAGTATAATAAAAATGTATATGCACATAAAAATAAATTTTGTTTTATATTAAAGTAAGGTTAATGGATTTCACAAAAGTAACATTTTGTCATTCAGGTCCAGTGAGGTTTGGTTTCTTTTATCAGATTGACTAATGATTGTTGGTACTTGCCCTTTTCTTATCATAATAATTTATAATAAATGGAAACACAGGAGACATTTCCCATTAGCTGAGAAATAGCAGGTTGACCAGTGGCTTATACATGCTTGACCTCTTCTTCCATAACTTATTTTAAAACAAAATTAAGGGAATCTGAAAAATAATTCTGATCTGCCAAAGTTTGATTACTTCCTAATCAAACTTCATTTGACAAGTAACTGTGAACAATGTATATTATAAATTAGCTTTGGGTATAGGAAATTATTTTATAAAAAATGAGAATACTGGAAGACAGTTTTTTTGTATTATTCATTTATTCTTCTCTCATGTATTACATCCTAGCCTGAGCTTCTCAACTTCTCCTCTCCCCAAGATCCACTCTCCTCTATTTTCCTTCAAAAAAGAACAGGCCTTTCAAGGATATCAACAAAAGAAGGCATAACATGATACAATAAGACTGGGCACATACCCTCATATCAAGACTGGACAAGTCAACCCAGTATGAGGAAAATAGTTCCAAGAGCAGGCAAAAGTGTCAGAGACAATCCCCATTCCTACTGTTACTCCCACAACCATGATATATACATGGAGTTCTTTGCTCAGACCCATAGATGCTCCCTGATTGTTACTTCAGCTTCAGTCTCTGTGAGCCCCTATGAGCTCTGAACAGTAGATTTTGTTGATTGTGTTCCTGTGGTGTTTTTGACCTATCAGACTCCTATAATCCCTTTTCCCTATCTCCCACAGCCCTGAGATGTATAACTAATGTGGCTGTGGGTGTCTGTACCTGCCCCTATCAGTTGTTGCATGAAGCCTCACTGATGTTGATTATGCTAGGCTCCAGTCTACTAGTATAGCAGAATATAACTAGTAATCATTTTAGGGATTTCTTTTTGCCAATTGTGTTTTGATGTAGGTGGGTCTTATTTCTATGTATTGCTTTCATTGGTTAATTAATCAAGAAACTTCTTGGCCTGATAGGTCAAAACATAGGTGGGTGGAGTAGACAGAACAGAATTCTGGGAGGAAGAAAGCAGAGTCAGAGAGATGCTATGGAGCCAGCCACCAGGTCAGACATGCTGAATCATTCCTGGTAAGCCACCAATTCATGGTGCTACACAGATTATTAGAAATGGGTTAATCAAGATGTGAGAGTTAGCCAGTAAGAGGATAGAGCTAATGGGCCAAGCAGTGTTTAAATGAATACAATTTGTGTGTTGTTATTTTGGGTGTAAAGCTAAACATGTGGGAGCTGGGACAAAAAGGCCTGCCTGCAGCTTCACTAGAGTGTTTGGTTCTATCCTAGGTCTCTATTCAGCATCTGGTACTTGGTCACTTAGGTAATGCTAGGTGTGGGGTCTCCCTTGTGGCATGGACGTCAATTTGGATCAGTAATTGGTTGGCCACTACTCCAAGTTTTCTACCACCTTTGACCTAGAATTCCTTGTGGCCAAAGGTGTTGTGCCTGGATTAATGTCCCTGTCCCACCACTGAAAACCTTTTCTGGTTACAGAAGATGGTCAGTTCTGGCTCCATATCCCTCATTACTAGGAGTCTTCAATGGGGTCTTGCTTGCAGATACAAGTGAGTGTCCATTGCACTTGGTTTCCACATGACCCCTGAAATTCCCTTCCCTGTTTCCAGTTATCTCTCCCAGTACTCTCTCCCTTCATTCCTCCATTTCTCTCCACACATAATACCTCCTGTTCCCATACCAATCTGCCCCCAATCACCCACAAAATCTATTTTATTTCCCCTTCCCATGGAGATTCATGCATCTCCCTTAAGCCCTTCTTGTTACCTAGCCTCTCTTTGTCTGTAGATTGCAGCATGATTATCCTTTACTTTAGAGCTAATATCTACTTATGAGTGATTACTTGCCATGTTTGTAATTTCGAGTCTGGGTTACCTCAATCAAGATGAATTTTTTCTAGCTCCATCCATTTGCCTGCAAATTTTGTAATGTCATTGTTTTTAATAGCTGAGTAATACTCCAGTGTGTACATATGCCATATTTTCTTTATCCATTCTTCTGTTGAGGGGCATTTAGGCTGTTTCCAGTTTTTGACTATTATGAGCAAAACTGATATAAATATAGTTGAATGTCCCTGTGGTATAATGGAGCATCTTTTGGGTATATGTCCAGGAGTGGTATAGCTGGGTCTTGATATATATATAATTTTCCAACTTCCTGAGGAAACCACAATATTGATTTCCAAAACTGAAGTACTAGTTTGCACTCCAACTCACAATTAAGGAATGTTTCCCTTGTTCCACATCCTCACCAGGATTTACATTTTCCTGATGACTAAGGATGTTGAACACTTCTTTAAGTGTTTTTCAGCCATTTATTATTCTGCTGATGAAGAATATCACATTTTAATTAGATTATTTGTTTTTTTCATGTCTAGTTCCTTGTGTACCTTATATATTTTGGATGTTAGCCCTCTGTCAGATATGGAGTTGGTAAAAATCTTTTCCCATTCTTTAGGCTGCCATTTGTCTTTTGCAGGTGTCCTTTATTTTACAGAAGTTTTCCTGTTTCATGAGGTTGCATTTATTATCAATCTCAGTGTCTATGCTATTGGTGTTCTTTCAGGAAGTTGTCTTTTGTGCCAATATGTTCAAGGCTATTCCCTATTTTCTCTTCTCTCAGGTCTAGTTTATCTGGTTTTATGATGAGGTCCTTGATCCACTTGGACTTGAGTCTTGTGTAGGGTGAAACATACAGATTTATTTGCATTCTTCTACATGAAGACATCTGATTAGACCAGGACCATTTGTTGAAGATGCTTTCTTTTTTTTTCCATTGTATACTTCTGAAATCTTTATAAAAATCAGGTAACTATAGGTGTGTAGATTTACATGTGTATCTTTCATTCAATTCCATTGATCAGCCTGTATGATATTTGAAAGCCCCAAGAAAGATAAACTTAAGATCACTTAACATCTGTAGTTTTCTTTCTTGGTTGAGTCATTGTGCGGTTTTGGTATTAGGGTAACTAAAGCCTCATAATGAGAGTTTGACAATATACCTTCTGTTTATATTATGTGGAACACTTTGAGGAGTTTAGGTGTTCACTCTTCTTGAAAGTCCTGGTAGAATTCTGGACTAAAACCATCTGTCCCTTGGCTTTTTTTGGTTGGGAGGCTTTTAATAACAGCTTCTATTTCCTCATGGTTTATAGGTCTATTTAAATTGCTTACCTGGACTTGATTTAATTTTAGTAGATGTTATCTCTCTAAAAATTGTCTGTTTCATTTATATTTTACAATTTTGTGGAGTACATGTTTTTGTAGTAAGACCTAATGATTCTCTGAATTTCCTCAGTGTCTGTTGTTATTTCCCCCTTTTTATTTCTGATTTTGTTAATTTGGATATTCTCTTTCTGCCTTTTGATTAGTTTGGATAAGTGTTTGTCAATCTTGTTGATTTTCTAAAAAAAAACTAGCTCTTTGTTTTATTGATTCTTTGTATTGTTTTCAGTGTTTCTGTTTTGTTGATTTCAGCCCTCTATTTGATTATTTCCTGTATTCTACTCCTCCTATGTTGGTCTGCTTCTTCTCCTGTTTTCTAGAGCTTTCAGGTGTACTGTTAAGTCTCAAAAGTAAGCTTTCTCCATTTTCTTTATATATGTGCACTTAGTGCTATGAACTTTCCTCTTAGCCTTGCTTTAAGTGTCCCATAGGTTTGGATATGTTGTGCCTTATTTTTCATAAAGAGAACTGCAAACCAATCTTACTCATGGACATTAATGCTAAAATCAGGAACAAGACAAAGCTGTCCAATCTCTCCATATCTCTTCAACATAGTTCTTGAAGTTTTAGCAATAGCAATAAGATAACATAGGGAGATCAAGGGGACTCAAATGGCAAAGGAAGAATTCAAACTATTATTATTTGTAGATGATATGATAGTGTACATAAGTGACCCCAAAAACTCTACCAGAGAACTCCTACACCTGATAAATACCTTCAGTGATGTGGCAGGATACATGATAAACGCTAAAAGATCAATAGCCAAGCTGGGCAATGGTGGCACACACCTTTAATCCCAGATCTCAGGAGGCAGAGGCAGGCAGATCTCTGTGAGTTCAAGGCCAGCCTGGACTACAAGAGCTAGTTCCAGGACAGGTACCAAAAAGCTACAGAGAAACCCTGTCTCGAAAAAAAAAAATAAGATCAATAGCCCTCCTATACACAAATGATAAAGAAGCTGAGAGGGAAATCAGAGAAATTTCACCTTTCATAATAGCCACAAATCAAATAAAATATCTTGGGGTAACATTAACCAAGAAAATGAAAGACTTATTTGACAAGAACTTTATGTCTCTGAAGAAAGAAACTGAAGAAGATACCAGAAAATGGAAAGATCTCCCATGCTCTTAGACAGGAGGGATCAACATAGTAAAAATGGCAATCCTACCAAAGGCAATCTATAGATACAATGCAGTCCCAATCAGAATCTCAAAACAATTCTTCACAGACCTTGAAAGAACAATAATCAACTTCATATGAAAAAAAAAAACAGTATAGCCAAAACAATTCTGTACAATAAAGGACCTTATGGAGGCATTGCTATCCCTGACATCAAGCTCTATTACAGAGTTACAGAATCAAAAGAACTTGGTATTGGCATAAAAACTGAGATGCTGACCAATAGAATCTGATTGAAGACACGGATATTAGGCCACACACCTATGAACACCTGATTTTTGACAAATAAGCACTCTTGGGAATATACCAAAAAGATGCTCAATCATACTACAAAAGTATTTGTTCAGCTATGTTCATAGCAGATTATTTGTCAGAAACTGGAAACAACCTAGGAGCCCCTCATCTGAAGAACTGATAAAGAAAGTATATGACACATTTACACATTAGAGTACTACTCAGTGGTAAAAAACTATGACATCTTGAATTTTTCATGAATGGAATTAGAAAACACTATCCTTACTGAGGTAACCACAACCCCCCAAAATGAATATTGTATGTACTCTATCATAGGTGGATACTAGCTATAAGCAAAGGATATTGAGCCTATAGTTCATGATCGCAGAGAAGCTAAGTAATAAGTGGAACCCAAAGAAAAACATACATAGACCTACCTGGAAATTGGAAGCATACAAGATCAACTGAAAAAATTGGAAGCATGGAAGTAGGGGATAGAAGGAAGGGAAGAAGTGGAAGGTTGAGGAGAACTGGATAGAATAAGATAGTCAAGATGTAGGAAAAACAGATATGAGAGTAAGGAAAGAGATATCTTGATTGAGGGAGCCATTATGGGGTTAGCAAGAAACCTGGTTCTAGAAAATTTTCCCAGCAATCCACAAGGATGATCCCAGCTTAGACCCTAAGCCATAGAGGAGAGGGTGCCTGAACTGGCCTTGTCCTGTAGTCAGACTTATGATTATCTTAAATATCACCATAGAACCTTTGTCCAACATCAGAAGGAATCAGAGGCAGAGACCAACATTGGAGCACTGGACTGATCTTCCAAGGTCCAGTTGAAGAGTTCAAGGAGTGAGAGTATGAGCACGGAGGTCAAGACCATGAGCCGTTCACCCACTGAGACAGATTGTCTGAGCTAATGGGAGCTCACCAACTCCAACTGGACTGGGAGTGAATGAGCATTGGATCAAACTAGTCCCTCTGAATATGGTTGACAGTTGAGAAAGACTGAGGGGCCAATGATAATTGCACTGGGATTTGTCTCTACTTCATGTACTGGCTTTTTGGGATCCTATTTTCTTTGTATGGATACTTTGCTCAGCCTAGATGTAGTAGGGAGGGCCTTGGACTTTCCACAGGGCAGGGTGCCTTGACCTCTCTTAGGATTGGAGGGGGGTTGGATGGGAGGGTGTGTGGGAGGAGGGGAGAGAATGGGAATTTGGATTGGTATTTTTTTAAAGTAATAAAATAAAAAAAGATCACCTAACATATCAGTACTGTCATCACCTTACTGTCCAATAACATTTATAGCCTCATATTAGCAACAGCATTAACTAAAAATCTAATAAATAAAACTGTAAATAAGAAATAATCTCCAACAGCAGTTAAGAATGAAACTCCAAGTCATACTGCTAGCACCAGATTTTAAAAGGATCCTTCCTAAATAAACAAAAACCCTCCTTTGGAATTATAGGCTAGATAGTTCCAAACTTCATCTCTGATGGAGGAAGGTCATTGGTTAATTAATAAAGAAACTGCTTAGCTCTGATAGGTTAGAACATAGGTGGGTGGAGTAAACAGAACAGAATGCTGGGAGGAAAAGGAAGTGAACTCAGACGCCATGCTCCCCTCTCCCTGGCAGATGAAGCTCTGACCCGGGATGGATGTAGGCTAGAACCTTCCCAGTAAGCGCACCATGGTGCTACACACATTAATAGAAATGGGCCAGGCAGTGTTTAAATGAATACATTTTGTGTGTTATTATTTTGGGGTATAAGCTAGCCAGGCGGCCAGGGGCTGGGCTGTGGGAAGAGGCCCACAGCTCTTACTACACATCTCTCTTTCATGATTTAGTTTTTCTTATGTACTTGAGTTCGTGCAACATTTGTTTATGTCTACTAAGATTTTCTATTCTCTTACCTTCCTATACCAACATATAAACTGTTTTAGCGTTCTCACTAGTTTACATTTCTATCCTCCACAGGTCATCATATACAAGAAGAGCTGCAATGATGAAGAATGACCAGATAAGGATGCATTCACAAAATTTAAACCCACAAGAAGTAGCCTTTGAAGTAATGGGACATTTTAGGAGAAACTTTAGGAAATAGTATTGAAAATTTAGCAATGTTAATTACAATATTTTTTAAATTATTAAAACATAAAAAATTAACAGTAAGTTTGATATTCTCCACTCAGCAAATTCTTAGTTTAGTCTTTGCAAAAGGCCTCTGTATTGCTTCATCTCTGTTGCTGTGAGCAAATACTCCAATAAAAGCACCTTAAGAAAGAAAAGGTTTATTTTGGTTTACAGTTCCAAAAGGATAGAATCTGCCATGACAGGGAAGACATGGTGGCAGATATGAGAGGTCATCTCCTTAGATTGCATCAGTTGTCATAGTGGTTCCATATTCTTCAAAAACATCAACATCAGCTGTGGATCAAGTGTCCAAAAGCATAAGCTTACGAAGGACACTTACTTTTTAGAAAACAACAATCATTGTGTTGCTTGCACAAGTAAAAGCACACAGAAAGCCGAGACAAGACAACCATGAAATTCAGGCTAGAATGGAGTACACAGTGATGCCCTGCCATAAGAAACAAACCTAGGATAAGTTATGGTCTCTTTCATAAAGGAGAATGAATATGCTAATCTAATGAAAATATTGATTCATTCCTTTATGATTTATTTATCATTTTTGATTGATTGACTGACTGACTGACTGATTGATTGATTGATTGATTGATTGAAAGAGTCTCACTTTGTAGACCTGTCTGATCAGAGATCTATGATGATTCTGTCTCAGTCTTACAAATTCTGAGATTACAGACATAAACTGCCATGCCCATCTTAAAAACACATTTTTAAAATGAGTTTGAAATCCACAAATGTCTATTTAAAAAAAAAAACAAGGATACTTTCGATTATAGTGTTAATGTGAAAAAGAATGATCTCTTCTTCAGCTGTGAATCAACCACAGAGATTTTATATAAGAAGATTAAAATGAATTCAGCCTGATTTTAATGAACAAGGAAGCTGGAAACTTGATTCTGTTAGCCAAGCACATGTCACATAATCAGCCTTCACATAAAACCAGCGTTTGGAAGCATATATCTCTGACCCTAACACTGGTAAGTGACTAAGACAGGTGGATCTCTGGAGATCATTGTCTAGACAGCCTAATCAGTCAGTGAAGAAGGATGCTTAAAAAAAATCCCACACTAGGTCAGAATTGAGACATAGATGGTTATTTATTTAGGGGTCGACTCACAAATCAGAATTCTCTGCTGAAACAGAAATCAGAAACCAAATCCTGCAGCCAGAAAAGAGGCCAGACATATGCTCTACATTGGCATAAATAGTATAAGACACCAAGCCCCAGTGGGCAGGTAACTACTGACTGTAGGATTTCCTACAGCACCTCCCCCTTTTGTTTAAATAAAAGAGTTCTAAGCTTAGTAGAAAATTATATACAATAAGAACAAATATATTTAATAATTATCATATCCTAACTGGTTTAAGTCTTGTATAATAAATAACTTGGCCAAAGCATGAGAGGAAAGTTACTACAATTATCTAGTCTTCCAAGAAGGGAAATAATGTTACTTAAATAAACAGGAAGTATAATTAAGTACCTTCCAAAATGTACAACAAGTGACAGAGACAAGTGGCTACTTGGGCAATGACTCAAAGTCTCATTTGCAACACTGAAGCAACCAACTTTGGCTAAGGTCTAGAATAACTGACAGACCATGTTCAGAGGCAGGAAAAATTTCAAAACCATCTTATCCTGTCTTGGCAAGATTTGACAGGCCTGCTTATCAATTTCTGGATACCATGTACCCAGTCAGTGGTAGAATTGTGGGTAGTTCTTTGCTCAAAAGCCAGTTTTTCCAAAAAGAAAACAAGCTCCAAGTGGAGTGTCTTCAGTGCTCAACATTTTCTCAGGAATAAATTGGGACTGCCAGGAGCAATCGTGTCTCGCTTCAACAGAACCCTAAGTTATTTAAATGCCATGTTCTACAGCTCTTTGAAGTGGTTGAAGATTATCTATCTATGCAGAATACAATTTCTATGTATCTAAAGAACTTGATTAGTCTAACTATAAGTATGATAAACATAGATGACTATTGATCTATAATTTTTAATACCTATATAACTTAAAGGCTAAGACTTCATATTAGAATATTAAACAATAAACAACTGTGTAACAAATGAGGACAATGTTTGCATGCAAATGGATGGAAATAGAAAACACTATCCTGAGTGAGGTAAACCAGACCCAAAAAGAGGAGCATGGGATGTACTCACTCATATTTGGTTTCTAGCCATAAATAAAGGACATTGAGCCTATAATTAGTGATCCTAGAGAAGCTAAATAAGAAGGAGAAACCAAAGAAAAACATATAGGTCTCCTCCTGAATCAGGTGATGAAAGGAGACAGAGACAGAGACCCACATTGGAGCACTGGACAGAAATCTCAAGGTCCAAATCAGGAGCAGAAGGAGAGAGAGCACGAGCAAGGAACTTAGGACAGCGAGGGGTGAACCCACACACTGAGACATAAGGGATGCTCTATTGGGATCTCACCAAGGCCAGCTGGCCTGGGTCTGAAAAAGCCTGGGATAAAACCGGACTCACTGAACATAGTGGACAATGAGGACTACTGAGAACTCAAGAACAATGGCAATGGGTTTTTGATCCTACTGCATGTACTGGCCTTGTGTGAGCCTAGGCAGTTTGGATGCTCACCTTACTAGACCTGGATGGAGGTGGATGGTCCTTGGACTTCCCACAGGGCAGGGAACCCTGATTGCTCTTTGGGCTGATGAGGGAGGGGGATTTGATTGGGGAAGGGGGAAGGAAATGGGAGGCGGTGGCGGGGAAGAGACAGAAATCTTTAATAAATAAATAAAAAATGTAAACAACATATAAGTGTCTTGATCAGAGGTTGAAATGTACATTGCAAAAAGATAAATATATACCCAAAAATTGTATCAGTATACAAAATTATTTTAAGCAGAGGTAGGAGCATGCATGTATACAATATGACAAAATAAATCAGTGAGTGTCAGGTTTAGTGTGAGAGGTGCTATCTCAAAGTTAATGAGAAAAGTGATAGAGAAAGACATCTGAAGTAAGCCTCTGGCTTCCACACATGCTTGCACAAATGTGCACCCTCATGATGAACAAGTATATACAACATACACACAACATGTACATGTGTAGAATGACCCACATTGGGGAAATTCTAGCTATCCAAAACATATTCCTACAGTGCTTTCTCAGATGATTATATTCAAACTTGGTCATTTTTCAAATGCCTACTCTGTCTGAAGGTTTGATTTACATACTGTAAGAATTCAACTTAAGAGTAATGCTATTTTCAAATATTATATAACTTGTTTGTTTAAAATTGTCTCAGCCTCTGCAAGTATCAAAAAGCTAATGTGACCAATGAAATTTCTACCCACAAAAAGAATCACACAAAATTCATATTGTGCTTTAGCGTGAACATGCTGAAAATCCAATCGCTGAAATGATCCTAATCTGAAACTTTCAGAACCCCAACATGATGCCACAAATAGAATATTTGATGTAATTGTGTCCCATAATAATAAAAATATTGTATATGATTCATCTTCAGGCTATGTATTTAGGAAGTATTTGAAACCTAAACAAATTTTCTATTTATATTTGAGTTCCATTCCCATAATACCTCCTTATTTATATATAAATATTTCAATAAGGTAAAATAATCTGGAATCATAAATACTTTGAATTCAAAGCTTTTGAAATAGGAAATATTTAAACTCTATATGTAAGCACATAATATTTTATAAAATCCTTAATTTCTGGAATGTGTTTGTGATCATAAGGTGTTACAAAGATGGGTAAGTGTTTAAGACCATTTGTTGCTCTTGAAACGAACCTAGTGTTCAATTCCTAATGTCCGGATGACAGTTCATGGCTGCCTATAACTCTTGTTTCAGGGGATATGATACCCTCTTCAAACATCCACATGATGTAATACATATATGCACATGCAAAAAACACACACACATAAAATAATGTTAAATGTTGAGTAGTGCCCATGTATGCCTTAAAAACTTGCTCTTGCATTAAATGCAACTTTTTACATTTGAATTCTTGGGGAGATGAAATTTATTCAGAATATTCAACAGCCAGACATCTGGTGAGTTTATTTTCCTGAGTGAAGAGCTATGGGGAGTTCATAAGAAGAATCCCCACATTACCTTTTCCCTTTCATCACTTGTGAATATTTCATCAACTGGACTACTGAAGATTTTGAAGAGTCTTTCTAATGTTCTTCAAACCAGGCATTAGGTGCCCTTTTGTCTTCCATTTGTCCCCTCACATTTGATGAAACCTCAAATCAAGATGAGTTTAAAAGACTTTTCAACTAACATATATAAATTTAGTAACGTTTTGGTAAGTGCTAAGAAATGAGAAGGATTTTAGGCAGGGACTCTTCCCTGAGTTGCTAGAGATTATATCTTACAACACTAGAGTCTCCAAATGACTCATGCCATGACACTGTGAGGAGAGTTGTCACTGATAAAAATAACAAGCTATAACAATATCATTTATACAGCTCCTTCATTTCAAATGTTCTGAAAACATCCTATAAAGGTATCATTTCTGAAGTGTAACTGACTCAGGGGAAAATTTGGAAGCGATTTAACAGCTGGCCATCACTTAGAGACAGGAAGTGAGGACCGTGGTTCTCAGCAGAAACTGCAGAGTATACAATGTAATTACCTAATTTAAAATTAGTTGAGTACATTGGAGCTAATTAATGTCCACATCCTTGACGAAGTGGCATAGGATAATTAGAGAGTACAAAATAGTTAGGACTACAATTGCGTATTTTATCTAAAAGACAAAACTGGGGCTCATAGTGACTCCTTGAATGCTGATTCAGTGCTGTCTAAACATTGAGTCACAGGGAGAAGCAATCAAGAAATGGTATAATTTCTTATCTCAGCATTCAAAGGCCATAAACAAACACATACAAAAGACTATAAAATTCTATAGAGTTTTTCAGCAAATCCGCAAATTCAGTAATGTATCCTCATACCAAATACTGACCGTGAATTTTATTTTGTTTCTTTCCAGCTTCCGGATTCAACAACACAGGTGTGCTCCATTATGCAGGCATTCAGCAACCAGAAGTCTACCATCACCAAAAAGTAGGGAACCAATTCAATATATGCTCCAGAATCAGCACATGAACAGAAATGTGCCAGGAGACACACTGTTTCCAAGAGCACATACAAAATGAGTTCTCCAGTGGTCTGTACCTTGCCACGGAAACAGCAGGATGTGACCAGCTGCTACTCATATTTCCCACAGCCTGATCTTGGATGTGCCATTAAATCTAGGCTGTGGCAGTGGGGGATGAGAAGCTGCCTGCATGATGCAAACATTTGAAACTAAAGCAAGGTGGAAAGAGCAGGGCTTCCTGCATCCTGTGCCTGAATTGAGTCATGGCTTCAGGCAGGTGGCAGATGTTCTGAGTGAGTAGAATAACTGTACCCCTCTTGTGCTATGATCACCTTGAGGCAGGGATAGAAAAAAAAGTAAAAAAAAATCTCACTCATATCCCTTACATTATCATAAAGATCAATGGAAAAAACATAACTTGTCATATACAAATTTGCTTGCCAAGCTAGTTTTTCTCAGTGAAAATTACAACTGTGATCAAGAATTGCCTAAATTGGTGATTTCTTTTGTTAATCAAATATTTAAAAGGAAACAATAATGAACATAAACGCTTAGAAAATATGTTAGGAGAATTAAATATCTCAAACAGTTCAGCTGAAGAATGAACAATCTACACATTTGGTACATAGTCCTCATGTCTTTGGTGTCAGGAATACGTGGATGAAAATATTGGAGCGTGAGAGCATTTCTATCATAGCCTCCATTCGGTTATAATAGTTTTAGTAATTGTGAAGCCTTTAGCTATAAAGTTAAACCAATTTCATAGAATCAACTAATATTGCTAATTTTTCCATGACAGGTAAAATAATGGCCTAGAATATATGTAACGTTGAGTCAAGAAGAGGAAAATTTATCTTCATGAAGAAACTGTGGTGATTCCTCATGGAATTTATGACTCTATTGTTGTCATTTTAAAATTGAATTTTCCTTTTACTATGAATAAAATATTATCTTTACAAAGTTATTTTCATGATCTATACCAACACACAACACACATACACCTAGGAACTCTAGAAGACAGAAGACATGCATTATTTGTTTTGTGTTTAACTTATCTCACTGAACATTATGCCTAGTTCCATCAAGTTTCCTGAAAATATCATAGTTTAGTTTTTTGTTTTAAATATTTAACTGTATTTTTATTATGTGTGTGCGGGTAAGGGATTGTGCACACCACAGCTTATATGGGGGTCTATCTTGGCTCTGTGGATCAAATTCTGGGTGCTAAACTTATTTAGTAAATTGCTTTATTCATCCGTAGTGGTATACACTTTAAATCCCAGCACTGAGAAGGCCGAGGCAGGTAGATCACTGTGAATTCAAGGCCAGCCTGTTCTTTATAGAGAGTTGCAGGCCAGCCAGGATGACATAGTGAGACTGTTTCAAAAAAAAAAAAAAAAACAGCAAAAAATGCAAATATAAAATATAAAAGTTCAGTGTTTTACTCAGTGAGATATCTCTCTGGTCAATTTAGTTTTGTTTTTTTTTTTCCTTACAATTAAGAGACATTATATCATGTACATGTACCACATTTCTTTATCCATTAACTTTTAAACGACAATCTACTCTAGTTTCATTTCTTAGCTATTGTTAGTATTGCAACAATAAACATCTATGTGCCTCTGTAGTAGGACTTAAAATTCTTTTAGTATGTACCCTGAAGTGGTATAATGGGTCACATGGGTAGTTTAGTTCTAGTTCTTTAATAAACTTCTGTGGTGATTTGAATGAGAAATATCTCAACAGGAAAACATGTGAATACTTGGTATGGACTGGTGGCATTTTGGGGGAAGTTATGGAACCTTAGGAAGTGGAATTTTGCTGGAAGAAGTGTATTATTGCAGGAGGGCTTTGAGGGCTCATCCCACTTCCAGGTTGCTCTCTTTCCTGTGTATAGATAATCTCTAAGGAAGGTTCCTGCTTCTGCCTCCCTCACCCATGCCTCCCATATCATTATGAGTTCTCCCTCTGGAATTGCAAACCAAAATAACCTGTTCCATGAACTATTTTTACTTATGCTGTTTTAACAAAACAACAAAAAGTATACAAACAAACTATATTAAGTGCAATAGTGATTGTACTAATTTATATACCCTCAAGTAATTAAGGCTATTTCCTTGATATTAACCATTTTGACTGTGTAAGACAGAATCTCAAAGTAGCCTTAATTTGCATTTTAAAGCACATTTTTATTCAAATATTTGTTGGCTACAGTTTCTTTTTTCTTTGGAAAGCTATTTACTGATCAGAAGATACATTTTTTTGCATGTTTAGGTTTTGGAGCACTTTAGTTTTTATTTTACTTTTTCATTTAACATAATTCCTTTATTGATTCTTTGGGAATTTCAAATCATTCACTCTAATTCTCCTCACCTCCCAGTCCTCCCATATCTTCCACTTACCCCTTCAGTGTCCCCCAAAAGAAAAATTGTTAAAAAAAATAAAAAAAAAAAACAATGCAAGCAAGTACACAAACAAGAATAAAATCTCTTAGATTCTCCATATATCTTGCCTCTCCAATACCTCTTCATTAGTCTGGGTGGCATTGGGCGTGGTGTGTATTGATGAGGCAAGCAGGCATGCTTTTCGTTCAGACCAGCTCCCGCACAGCTAGCTTAGCCCTGGAAATAACAACACACAAACTGTATTCACTTAAACACTGCCTAGCCCATCACTTCCAGCCTCTTATTGGCTAATTCTCATATCATGATGAACCCATTTCTAATAATCTGTGTAGCACCACGAAGTGGTGGCTTACCGGGAAAGATTCTATCCTACATGTCTCTCAAGTCGAAGAATCATGACATCTGCTCATTGCCTTCTTCCCAGCATTCTGTTCTATCTACTCCACACACCTAATTTTTTCCCTATCAAAAGGCCAAGGCAGTCTCTATATTAACCAATGAAAGTAACACATAGACAGATGACCACCTACATCAGTGGTATGTCACATAGTATATTCTTTTGTCTAATCAGCTTTACAAGCAAATATTCATTGTAATGTGTCTCTGGTCTGGTTCAAGGCCACTGGTTTCTGGTACACCATCATCATCACTGGATCCTCATTGAAACTCCTTTGGGATAACCTCCAGCTGCCCCAAGTCATGGAGATCCTGCCAGTATCCTCCTATAGGACTAGTCACTTCATGAGATCCAGTGCCCAGTGAGAGCCAGGGCCAGCATTCTCAGCATCAGCGAATGGTGGGGCTGGCTCAGTATGGCCCTCTGATTTCATAATGCATGGTTGCTATGGCCCGTGAAGTGACACAGGTAACAGGCATCAACACAGACCCCAGCACAGCTGGGCCACTGACCCAGACTTGGTAGTCAGCAGCAGCTTGTGCTTGAACAAGGTCTTGGCTCTGGGTAAAAGCAATGACCACTCAGATCAGGATGGCTCTGGGGGAAGCATGGCCACTGGACACCACAAAGGCCTCAGGTTGCAATTCCAACCCCAGGATTCAATGTGACCTTTAGTGGCAACACGGGCCTCGAACTTCAACACAGTTCCGAGGCAAGATAGGACCATGGATTAGACATGGTCCTCAACTTCAGCTTTGGCTTTGGGCCTCTATGTGGGCCCTAGTGGCAATCTGGGCCATGGACATCAACACAGACCCAAGCTGCAGTGAGACCATGGACCTAAATATGGTCCGCAGCAGCAGCCAAAATCTGGATATCACCATGGCCCAGAAGGTACCAAGAACCACCCAGATGGGCCTGGACTTAGTGAAATTCTTTGTTAGGATAAATATTTACTTTCAGATCCAGGTAGTAGTGGCATATGCCTTTAATCCTAGCACTCAGGAGGGAGAGACAGGCAAATATCTGTGAGTTTAAGCACAACCTGAGCTAGCCCCAGGATAGGCTCCAAGGCTACACAGAAAAACCCTGTTTCAAAAATAAATTAAAATAGACAAAATACATTAACTTTCTCTCTGATGTATAGTTGAGATTTTTTCTCCCATTCTATAGATTATTTCTTTAGTGTGTTGATTGTTTCTTGTGCTGTGCAGAAGCTTTTGAATTTTATACAGTCCTATTTATCAACATTTAGAGTTATTTTTTGTGCTGTTGAATGTTTTTGCATATAAGTTGTCTTGAAGTTCTTTGCCTGTATTTTGTTCTAATACTTTCCAAAACTGTTTGATGCATTTTAATTGATTATTGTGGAAAGAGAGAGCTATGTGTCCAATTGATATCTTCTACCCATGGGTTTATATTTTTTCAAACGCCATTTGTTGAAGAGGCTGTCTTCTTAACCAATGTATACCTTGACACCTTAGTCAAAACTTAGGTGGCTGTGTATGGGTAACTTTATTTCAGAGTCCTCTATTTTATTCCACAGATATATTTATCTGATATTATCAAGGACTATAAAGTGTTTGTTACTATGTTTTAGTAGCATAATTTGAGATCAGGTTTTAAGCTACCTCTGAATTGTTCTTTCGGCTTAAGCTTGTTTTGACTCTGAGTCTTTTATGTTCCTATATGAATTTTAGGAATTCTGTGAAGAAAAATGTCATTGAAATCTTGAGGGTGATGATTGGGCTCTGTAGTGACTTTTGTAATACAGCCATTTTCATAAATTATCCATCCATGAGTCAGGAAGGACTTTGATTTTATAGTGTTTTCTTCAATGTTTTACAATTCATTAGGAGGTCTTTTACCTTTTTTGGTGAAGCTAATGCATATGGATTTTTAATTTTGCTTTTGGAAGACAGGACTTCTATGTGTAACAGCCCCGGCTCTCTTGGAATTCCTCTATAGACCAGGCTGGCTTTGAATTCATAGAGATATGTCTGCATCTTCCCCCAGTTGCTGGCTTTAAGGTGTGCTCTACCTCTGCCTGGCATGTGTCTTTGCTCTGTATTTTGTGTAATCATTTGAGTAATAATAGTATCAACACTTCTTTAAAAGTTTGTTAAAGCCTGCAATGAATTTGTCTGGTCCTGGCTGTTCTATTTGGGAATTGAGACACCACATTCCTCAACTGCAAAGTACATATTAATAAATGGGTTTCGAGGATCATTCTTTCCAAACAGGGTTTTCTCTATCTGTGGCTCTGTTTGTGTTTACCTTAGTTATCCAGTACACTTTTCCCAACTACACTACTTTCTGTAACACATATCTTACAATTCTCTTGCAAACTCATTCCAAAAGCCTATGGACAACATGCACCACTTCCCAGTACTAGTTTTAGTATTAGTTATTTTCTCATTACTGTAGCAAACTAATAGATAAAAGAATACAATGAATGAAAATCTTATTTTGAAACATAACTTCATGTGGCACCCTCCATCACACCAGGGAAGTCATAGTGACATTAGCAACTAACAGTGTGTCTACAGTGAGGAAACATAGAGATGAATGTGGGTGCTGTTCTAATTTTTTTAAAAGTGGCACTAGAAAGAAAGATGCCACCTAAGCATGTTGTCTTTTATTTTATCTTCTTTTTAGAACTTCAGACATTTTATGTCTTGTACATGAAAGTATATTTCTAATACAACCTAATATTTATAAATAGTATCTTTCAAGTGTGTTATGTATCATATATGGTGGATAATATATTTTCTTAATGGGTGCCCTTTCTTCTTTATTTACTTCAGAAGTGCTTAGAGTATTTGTCTAAAGTCTCTAGCTTCCATTTCAATATAATTATAATTTTATTTTTGGATTTCCAAAATGGCTGTTAAACATGCAAGTGGAAGTTCTGTCTTAGGCAAACTGAAATGGGATTATTGGATAATTAGTAAAACTGATTTTAGCCAACAAGAATGTCCTGCTAGAAACTCAACTCAGAGTTCAATTCTGTAACTCAAGACCCCATTTTTTCCTTTTGGTGTATAACCTAAGATTACATTATTTTAATTGGCAGCATTATTATGCTCTTATAATATTTTGAGTCATTTTTATTGTAGAACTTTCCTCATCATGTGTGTAATACAGACCCTTATTAAACCATACTTCAACTCGATTATTTTTAAATAAGTGTGATTTATCTGTAGCCATCTTCTCATTGGATCCAATTCATTGTCTGCACCAGCAAAAATACCTGCACCTGAAATGATGCATTTAGATTGTTTTAATTTATTTTTTTCCAGTTCTTCATCCTGTAGATTTGATCAGCATAGTGTTAAATATGCTGGTCTTGAACACTTATTCTTAAATAAACATTTAGTGACTACCAAGTTTATGTCAAGTATTGAGGATTGTGAATAGAAAATGTTTGGCACAGTTGTATTTAGAGGCTGTTGAGGGCATCCATGTATATTAAAACAGAAAGGGAATACATTATAACAATAGTATACCAAATTTTTCTAACTTGACATTTCACACATTAAGTATTCTTGTTAAGCTAGCTACAAACCAACCTCGCTGCCCTAAAATTAGTGGGTTTTTTTTTTTGGGTTAATTTTATTCATGAAGACAATTTGACAACTGTGTATATCCTCTGGGAAAATACACACACTTTACCTTCAGCATTCCTTATGATTTATTAAGTGTTGGGGGCATTGGGGTATGGGAGGAATGGGAAGGGGGTTCACATGAAGCATTATCCATTTTACTGTTGAGAAATAAAAAGGTATAGAATTACTGAATGAATGTTTTGGGAAAGATGAAGTCAATGCAGGACAGAGATACTACAGTTTGGAGGATCTATAGAAAAAATGACTTATATGAGAATAGTATAGTCCTTGCCTCTGAGCATTTTGGCATCTGGTTAAATGCTGCCAAATTGAAAATATTTTCCACATGCCTAAACAGGAGTTCCATCTACATGGTGCATTTCATTTTAGATGTTTTGAAAAGATACCTACAGATTATTGTCTGCCTTTCAGAAAAGTTGTCTTTTTCTATTTTTCTCATGATTGAGTGAATTGCAGCATCATGTCAAATGCCATTAATTTGAGAGGGAGTCTAGTCAACTTCATAAAACAGAATGATTTTCTTTTGTGCATGCTTTCTTTTTCTATTCATTGAGAAAAGAAACTTTTCATCTTTTGAGGGGAGTTGAGCAGTTTGATTGAAGTCTTTATTTAAAACATCAAAAAAAATCAATGACTTTTAGGAAAAATAAATGTGTCCCTGTGTATTCTTACTCAAGATTTACCTGAAGAATATGCAAATAAATAATTTACAGTTATCATGTATTAATGAGTCTCAGGGCATTTAAAACCTGTATTGTGTTGGAAAGATCAATGATTAGGTGAAAGATGCTTGAATTACAGCCCTGATTTATGTGTGAGTTTTCTGTACATCACAGGCTACTCACATAAATGCTTGATGCAAAGTTTTAGTTCTGAAAACTAAAAGAATTAGGTTAGATATCAGTTTAGAGACACTTTAGCACTCTGATTCTATTCCATGCAAGCTAAGAAAAACATGTGCAAGCATATAGCAATGATATTCTCTGTAAACTAGCAATGGGATTATATAATTATGATCTTTTCTTGAAATATCTTAAAAATAAACATTTAGCTAAACCTCCTTGGATTCCATTCAATAACTATTTCAAATACACTGAGTCTCTGAACTTCCAAATCTGATTCATGCCCCCATTGCTCTGTAGGCAACAATTAAAATCTATTCTGATACTAGATAATAAAGAAAGCCAGAGGCAAAGATTGTTAAGCTTGAGTTAAAAGAATAAAAGTCTTAAAACTGTACTGGTTCTTTTAGAAAGAAACAGAGTTTCTAGAAAGAATGTTGAAAACAAGCTTTTTGGGCATGTTTAAAAACAAGAAGGGACACGAAAATATCAGAGTGTAATGGGGAAAGAAATGCCATGGAACTCAGCTGAGCTTCAGTTTTATCTCTGCAAACACTGAAGTACAACCCTTTGCTTTAGACTCTTCATCTGTAGCTCAGAAGGTCACAGGAGATGACTCTCATATTTGGATAATTTCATGAGCAAATGACAAAAAGAATATAAGATCCACCAGGGAATTAGAAATTACATATTCTTCCCCAAAGCATTCTAAGCAAAAATTTTTTAGAACTCCATGCTGACCAAAGAATCAAACAAGACTCTCCTGAATCAGTGTTTTCCACAGAAATAATATTGGCATGTTTCTTTCCTTCTCTGTAAGTTCTGGCTCCTCTAGGCTTAGTTTTGGTAAGCAGTCTCTAACATTTGGAGAAGAATTTTCTTGAGTCCATGGTCTGATCATAGGGTGTAAACTCAGGCAGGAATTTCATGTTATATACCCAAGGTAGATTCCATTTCTCTTTATGAAACTTCAATTTATTTTCTCAGGGTCCTAAACAGACAGATGGACCATCACATATTCTCATAGAGTCCTAAAGGAAATTATTCCTAAGAAGCCTCTGAGAAGTCATCTTTAGTATATGGTGAAGTATTTACCCTTCAAGACCATTCATAGACTTGATCTAATTATGAAACAATATATTAAGAAAAGCATATTTACATTGACTATGTACTGACCTGTAAATTAACACTATAATTCCCTAAACAAAGCAGTATCACAACTGTTCATTTAGAATATACACTACATTATTTATCCTATGTAGTCTAGTGATGATGTGAAGTATAACAGACACTATATTATTTTATATAAGGGATTAGCACATGTGTATACTTAGGATTCTAAATGAGGGCTTAAAAAGAAATCTTCAGAGAAATTGATGGAAACTCTACCTTTGAATTTTCCCAGTCAATATTTGATAAAATCATTTATAGAGAAAAATGCTGTTTTTAGATAAAATTAATGGACACAAAAACTGTGCATTCAGTCCTATTGCTGTGATAATACTTTGTTTGGACTACTTTTCCAATACAAAAAAATTGTCAACTTTCAGTCTTTCCAGGGTAATTTTAACCCCCAACTCCACATCCCTCATCAGTGAGCTAGAAGGTGAAATCATTAGGATGGATTGTTGACCATGCTTGCTTGACTTTGTTAGAAATAAAACATAATTTTAAACAGACTTGAAATATGAAGAAGGTTATGGAAACACTGATGTTTAGAATTTGACAGCTTTTTTTTTTTTACAACAGAATGCTTTTGTTTTAAATTGTTTTTATTGAGCTATATATTTTTCTCTGCTCCACACCCTTTATCCCCACTTCCCTTCTATCTTCTCCCATAATCCCCATGATCCCAACTTACTCAGGAGATCTTGTCTTTTTCTACTCCCCATGTAGATTAGATCCATGTCTCTCTTAGTGTCTTCTTTGTTCTCTAGTTTCTCTGGGATTGTGATTTTTTTTTTTTTTTTTTGCTTTATGTCTAAAAGTCACTTACGAGTGAGTACATGTTATATTTGTTTTTCTTGGTCTGGGTACCCTCACTCAATATGATGTTTTCTAGATCCATCCATTTGCCTGCAAATTTTAAGATATTATCTTTTTCTGCTATGTAGTACTCCATTGTGGAAATGTAGCACATTTTCTTTATCCACTCTTTGGTTGAGGGGCATTTAGGTTGTTTCCAGGTTCTGTCTATGACAAACAATGCTACTATGAACAGAGCTGAGCACATGCTCTTGTGGTATAATTGAAAATCCTTTGGCTATACACCCAAAAGTGGTATTGCTGGTTCATGAGGAAGGTTGTTTCCTAATTCTCTGAGAAATCGCCATACTGATTTCCAAAGCCACTGTACCAGTTTGCACTATGATCATTGATGGAGGAGTGTTCCCTTTACCCAACATCCTCTCCAGCATAAGCTGTCATCAGTGGTTTTGATCTTAGCCATTCTTACAAACATAAAATGGATTCTCAGAGATATTTTGATTTGCATTTCTCATATGACTAAGGATGTTGAACCTTTCCTTAAGTGTCCGTCAGAGTTCTCTCTATAGGTCTATTCTCCTTTTTTTTTTTTATGAGTTCTTTTGATGACATATTTCTTGAGTTCTTTCTATATTTTATAGATCAGCCCTCTGTGTGATGTGGGGTTGATGAAGATCTTTTCTCATTCTGTAATAAGCCCCTTTGTCTGGTTGACCATGTGCTTTGCTGTACAGAAGCTTCTCAGTTTCAGGAGGTCCCATTTATTAATTGTTGCTATCAGTGTCTTTGCTATTGGTCTTATATGAAGTTCAATATGGTTCATTTTATTTGGAGGTCTTTGATCCATTTGGACTTAAGTTTTGTGCATGGCAATAGATATGGAATACTTTTCCATCTTCTACATGTTGATATCCAGTTATGCCAACCATTTGTTGAGTACATTTTCTTTTTCCCATTTTATATTTTTTACTTCTTTGTCAAAAATCAGGTGTTTGTAGCTATGTGAAATAATTCAGTTTTATTAGTCCTCCTTTCTATTTTTATGCCAATATCAGGCTGTTTTAAATACTGTGGCTCTGCAGTAGAGTTTGAAGTCAGGAATTGTGATCCCTCCAGATGTTCTTTTATTGTACAGGATTGTTTTGGCTGTCCTGGGTTTCTTGCTTTTAATATGAAGTTGATTATTGTTCTTTCAAGGTCTATGAAGAATTTTGCTGGGCATTGCACTGAATCTGTAGATCGTTTTTGATAAGATGGTCATTTTTACTGTTTATTCTAACTACCTAAGAGAAAGGGGGATCTTTACATTTTCTGGTGTCTTCAATTTCTTTCCTCAAGTATTTAAAGTTCTTGTCATACAGGACTTCCATTTGTTTGGTTCGAGTTACTCCAAGATAATTTATGTTATTTGGGGCTATTGTGAAGGGTGATATTTCTCTGATTTCTTTCTCAGCCAACTCGTCATCTATATAAAGGAGGGCTATTGAATTATTGAGTTAATCTTGTATCCTGCTATTTAGTGAAGGTGTTTATGAGTTGTAGGAGTTACTTGGTCAAATGTTTGGGGTTACTTATGTAAACTATTATATCACCAACAAATAGTGAGAGTTTGACTTCTTTTCTGATTTGTGTCCCCTTGGTCTCCTCTTGTCTTATTCCTCTAGCTAGAACCTCCAGTACTTAACTGAGTAGATATGGAGTGAACAACCTGTCTTGTTCCTGATTTTAGTGAAATTACATAAAGTTTCTCTCTAATTTAATGTTTCCTTTTGGCTTGCTTTATATTGCTGTATTTTGTTTCGATATTTTCCTTGTATCCCTGCTCTCTCCAAGACCATTATCAGAAAGGGGTGTTGTATTTTGTTGAAGGCTTTTCAGCATCTAATGGGATGATCATGTGTTTTTTTTTTCTTTCAGTTTGTTTATATGGTGAATTACACTGACAGATTTTCATATGTTGAACTATTCTTGCATCTCAGGCATGAGACCTATTTAGTCATGGTGCATGATTTTTCTGATGTGTTCTTGGATTTGGTTTGCCAGTATTTTATTTAGTATTTTTGCATCAATGTTCATGAGTGAGACTGGTCTATAATTCTCTTTTTTTGTGTAATTTGGGTGTCAGCTAAATGTAGTTCCATAAAGAGTTTGGCAATGTTCCTTCTGTTTTTATTGTGTGGAACAATTTGAGAAGTATTGCTATTAGCTCTTCTTTGAAAATCTTGCAGGATTCTGTGCTGAAACCATCTGGTCCTGGGCTTTTTTTTTTTTTTTTTTTTTTTTTTTTTTTTTTTTGATGAGAGACTTTTGATGACTGTTTGTATTTCTTTTAGTGGTTATAGGTATATTTAGTTTGCTTATTTGGTCTGGATTTAAGTTGATAAGTGATATTTAATCAGAAAAATTTCCTTTTCCTTTAATATTTCCAATTTTGTGTAGTACAGGTTTTTGAAGTATGCCCTGGTGATTCTTTGGATTTTCTCCATGTTTGTTGTTATGTCCCAGTTTTTCTTTCTCGTTTTGTAAATTTGGATATTCTCTCTCTGACTTTTGTTTAGTTTGGGTAAATTTAGGTCTATTTTGTTGATTTTCTCAAAGAATCAACTCTTTTTCTCATTGATTCTTTGTATTGTTTTCTTTGTCTCTATTTTGTTTATTTCAGCTCTCCATTTGATTGTTTCCTGCCATCTAGTTCTCATGGGCGAGTTTGCTTCTTTTTGTTTTAGACTTTTCAGGTGTTCTGTTAACTCTTTAGTATGGGATTTTTTCCATCTTCTCTATTGGGCATTTAGTGCTATGTACTTTCCTTTTAACACTGCTTTCATTTTGTCCCATAAATTTGGTATGTTGTGGGATCATTTTTGTTGAATGTTAGGAGGTCGTTAACCTCTTTCTTATTTTTTTCTTGACCCATTTGTGATTCAGGTGAGCATTGTTTAATTTCCATGTGTGTGTGGACTTTCTGAATTTAATGTTGCTATTGAATTCTAATCCCCCCCACATTACATGGGGTTATTCCTTTTTTTTTTTTTTTGTATTTTTGAGGTTTGTTCTGTTGTCTGTTTTTTTTTAAAAAAAACTATGTACTCTGGACAAGATGTCACAAACTGTCAACAGATTATTTTATTTCTCTAGGGTTTTGTGTGATTCTTTGAGTTGATCATTTAAAAATAAGACCGTGGAAGGATAATAGAACAAAATTAGCCATGTACCCACCATTTTATGTCTGTGCTTAGTTTTTCACTTCCACAGAAGCTCTATTTGTGCTTGTTTTATTTATTATTCCACAAAAGCTCTGTGTGAGTCATGCCTAAATTATGGCCTTCTAGCTTCAACTAGATCATCCATTTTCAGTATAAATATTGTCACTGAATTTTATAAGCCCCATTCACACATGTCTTCTGGAACATGAACCAAACATAAAACAAGAAAAAGAGATTAAGATGAGATTTGGAGATAACCCTAATAATTTGACACATTTCAGAAAGGGATGTATACTTGATGGTTTGGGGTGTCTGTTGAAATAGGGAGCGGCGGCGGGGCTGCGTTCCCAACACCCCGGCCTCTTGGCTAGCTCATGCCCGAAATAACAACACACAAACTGTATTCATTTAAGAACTGCTTGGCCCATGAACTCTAACCCTTACAGGCTAATTCTCGCACCTGGACTAGCCCATTTCTAATGATGTGTGTAAGCACCCCAAGGTGCGCTTACCGGGAAGAGTCTAGCCTCCATCCATCCTGGTGTCTCTGCTCCAGAGAGCAGAGCTGTTGGGTCTCTCCGGGAGCAGAGCAGAGTCTGACCTCACTTCCTCTTCCGCCCAGAATTCTATTCTGTTTACTCCTCCCATCTATGTTCTAAGCTATGAGGCCAAGCAGTTGGTTTATTATAACTTAACCAATGAAATCAACAGATTGATATATGACACTCCCACATCAGGTGTCAACTTGATACAAGGTAGAGCCATCAGAGGAAGGAGCCTCAGTTGAGAAAATGGCTTCCTGGGATTTAGCTTTAAGGCATTTTCTCATTTAGTGTTCAATGGTGTAAGGCCTGGCCCATGGTGGGTGGCGCTATCCCTGGGTTGCTGGTTCCGTGTTCTATAAGAAGGTAGCCTAAGCAAGCCAGTGGAAGCATTCAGTAAGCAAGGCTGCTACATCAGTTCTTACCTCCGGGATCTTCCCTTCTTTTTTAAAAAAAAAAAAATATTTATTTATTTATTTATTTATTTATTTATTTATTATGTATACAATGTTCTGTCTGAGTGTATGCCTGGAGGCCAGAAGAGGGCACCAGACCTCATTACAGATGGTTGTGAGCCACCATCTGGTTGCTGGGAATTGAACTCAGGACCTCTGGAAGAGCAGGCAATGCTCTTAACCTCTGAGCCATCTCTCCAGGCCTGATCCTGCCCTTCTTGAGATCCTGTCCTGACTTCCTTAAGTAATGAACAGCAATGCTGAAATGTAAGACAAAAAAAAAAAAAAAAAAAACCTTTTCTTCCCAACTACCTTTTGGTCATGATGTTTCATCATCACAATAGGAACCCTAACAAAGACTGGATGCAAGTATGAATATAGAAAGAGAATCAGTAATAAATGTATCAAAAATTTTATTTAAAAATTAAGTGAAGTCACTTTTCAAAAAATCATTTCTGGGGAATTAACTGATTTTTAACACAGGCTTCAATATAGAGTAGCCTTTTTTACATGGAAAGGAACTGAATTCAACTACATCAAATATGATATCTAAATTGTGTAAGCAGGTGGTTTGCCAAAAATAATCACACAAACAAAAAGGAAAAATGTTCCTTGCCTCATATAAAGTGATTTTAGCAGTTTTTAATCACAACAGGAAGATGCAGTCATATACTATCTGATATGAGTGTGTTGCAGATTTGGGGGAATAGTTATGAATCTTTAAGTGGCCTTGCAGTAGACCTGCCAGGGTCACACTGGAGGCCCAGAATAAAACAACTTCCATAACGTTCTGCAGAACTTTTTAAGCTAGCCTGGACCTTATGCACTGTTTCTCAAAACCCTGCTCTCTTCTATTAAGGGGCTGCTTAAGGAGCTATTCAGTCTCCTGCTCACATGCTAATCACATTGAAGCTGCCGGTGTCTCTCAATAAGTTTCCCTAGTATAAATACTTAACACTAAATCAACACAATTTTGTTTCTATCAGGCCTCAATCCTTATGTGATCCTCCACAGGGTATTATTATGAGAGACATAAAGTAGCTTTTTCTTCGATTATTTAGCATCTATGCAGTTTATGTCATTAACATTTCTTTTACACATATTTTAGTGCTGTTTTTTTCCTTATCAAAGTAACATTATTGACACAAATGCTAGGATTAACATTTATATCTATTTATTTGGAAAAGTTCTCTTAAGTTAATACTATGCTGAAGTCTTTCCAAGTAGCTTGTTTCTCCTTGAAAAGATCAATAAACGGACAAGCACTTAGAGCCTACTCTCTTATTTGTCAGAATTTGTTTGTATTTCCATATACCCAAACCATAAAATGACAAGATGTTGATAATGAACATCAAATACAAGGAGTAAAAAAAAAAATCTTACGAGCTAGGTTCTAGATGTTCAGAGAAGTCTTAAGAAACAGATGATATTAATACCTGGCTGAAGGATTAAGATAATGATTTGATTACAATTTTGTTGGTGGGATGTACTGCTAAGGTTCCAGTAGAAAGCTTTTGCATTGGTAACAGTACATTGTTGGGAATACCAATATTTATGACTTGAAATCATAATATATGCAGTGATAAAAAAGTGTATACAATCCTAGGAATAGTATTTATCTGTATCTTGAAATAATGTAAAGATAAGCATTAATCATTTTCCTTCTGTGATTCAGTTTATTTCACTTTCTTCCCTTAAGAGCTGTTTAATCTGACGATAAGAGAGTCTGTTTTTTTTTTTTTTCTAAATTGCTTTTCTTAATTTCTCTTTGTAAGAATTTAAGAATGAGTAAAGCTCTCAGGGTAAATGTTAGCATGTAGCTATTTTGCTATGAATTGGAATGATTTCATGCTTTACTTATGGCAATAACTTCTGTTGATATTTTAGGTCAAGGAGATATGAAGGCTTAGTAGAGAAACTTGTAGGAAAAGCCTAGCTGCAAGAGAAATTTGTGCCCTCTAAAATACTTTGAAACACTCTGATTCACTATAAAAGACATTTAACTCTATAATGAAAATTGCAAAGGAAGAGAACATCTGATTTAATCAGAATTGTTGCAACTAAAATAGATACTGAGACACTAAGCCAGAGAATCTAGAGTATGTCTGTTGACTCAAGATCCTAATTTCCATTCAAATTGACTTTCTTCTTTTTGAGTTTGCCTTATCACCGTGCTTCAGTGAAATGTTTCCTAGACCCATTGTGCAGATGGCTGGACCTACAGCATTGGCAAAATTAACAGTAGTTAGACCATTGTGAAGACAAATCACCTGGAGGGCACTAAAAGAATGTTTTACATTACAGGAAAAATATAAAAATATCTCCTCAGCCAAGAGGTGGTGATGGAGACCTCCAAGTAGGGAACAGAATCTGGAAACACCAGATGCTGTGGCAAGGAATGCAATCTCAAATCAGTAATCTAAAATGAGTATTTGGGGTTTGAGACTAAGAATTGGTCAACATCTTTATAGTGTAGAAGGGGGATTTGAAGGCTATGACAAAACAGGAGGCTTTTCCTAATAAACAAGAACATAGGGTCAGACTAATGAAACAAGAGGCCTGTAACATCTTTGACTAGTGCAGGCACTATCCAGCAACCAGAACAGTAATGCCACACTGACACCTTATGCATTAGTTGATACATATGAAACTATAATATGTGTTCATTATATGCACTAGTAAAATGGTGTCTTCAAATGTTTACTAGTATTAACTAATAAAGTATTCTTTCTCACACCTCAAGACATAATGGAAATTAAGTATAAATATAATAAAATACACTTAGGTAAATACACCTTAAAAGAAACCAAAATCTGTGTATGTTTTTGATTTTGTTTTAGCACATGTTATTTGATTGCTGGCTTCACCAAGGCAGATATGTGCACACGTTGGATTGCATATTCCATGATCCCTGAATGACAGCAGAATCCTTAAAATAAACTAATATAACATTAAGAAGATCTGGTCTCCTCTTAGGACTCGGAGTGATAAAAAATTGTTTTATGAATTGAATTGAAGCCCTTTCAGTTTATGTTTTAGCAGTTCTAACCTCTAGCATCTCAGAAGGGGACCCTATTTAGAGATTTGTCCATTAAAGAGATAATCAAGTTAAAATGAGGTCATTAGTATGGGCCATAATCCAATATGAATCATGTCCTCATTAAAGACAAATCTGAGCAAGATATGCACATTGAGCAAGGATGAGATGAAGATATGGGAAGCAGTAGGGAGATGATATCCATATATAATCTAACAAAGGCCTAAACAATTTTTTTTCCATCACAGCTTACATTAACCAAACAAAACAAACAGAAAAAAAAGATAAATCTTGTTTTGTACTTCTAGTCATGATAATTATGAGATGACAAATTTCTCCTGTTTAATACACCCATTCTTTGGTACTTCATTACAGTTCAAATAGCATCCAATATATTCTGATACTAATATGAAAGCTAGAGGCCAGTGACACAATGAGGTATGTACAGTGAATGTATACTACCAATACTTGTGTGACATAGACCAAGAAGACTGTCAAAATCCAAGGCTTTGCAAAGCTAAATGTAAAAATCATTTTATAGTAACAACCATGTGCAATTGCGATTTTCAGCATAATAATCACCAAGAAAGTTGAGATCAGTGGATGAAATTAACTACTTAAAGGTGATTTGACCCATAGCAAGGAAGAATCTGAAGATGCATCAAAACAAGCATTAGAAACATCCAAAGTTTATAGAATGCAATTACTCACAACAGAACAACAAGATCAATCTGGATTTAGACACTGGCTTTGTTATTTTATCAGAATGAGGCTCTCATTGGAAGAATTCATAGGAAAAGAAAACTGACCTCAGGAAGAAATGCAAGGCAAAAGGCATTCAATAATGAATAGTGAAATAGAATAAATAAAAATTATTTGCTGAATAAAACGCTGAGACTTAAAATAAGTTGGAAATAAAATATAAGACAAGAGAGATGTGGAAAACTAGTAGTAGGAAAATAAAGTAAAACAGTTGACAGTACATAAATATAGTAACATTGACTAAGTATAAATCAAGTACATGTATGAAACAAACAGAAAATATACTAGAAGAGTTGGTAACACAACAGTAGAATACAAAAGGAATAACTAAATGACAAATACAATTCAAAAAATATAAGTACATGAAGAAAATATTTTGGAAAAAAATAAAACATAATCTAAATCATTAACACCTCTAATTATACTAACTGGAAAATCTAAAATGTTTAACTTACTTGGTAAAGAAATTTTCAGGCTGAAATAAAAGTAATTTCACTCATAATATACACATAGTATAGAAATGTTGTATATCAAGCTATAGAAAATGAAGCAATTATAATATTGCTACACCAATGTTCTCTAGTTATTATTTCATTATGAAATAGCACTTGTAGATAATGCTTAATAATTGTCTATCAAAAAACTTAGTTCACAGTGTTTCTGCTCCAAACTTAGAAAAGATTTTAAAAACATTTCCTCAAACGTTTGATGGTCTATGGAAATTGAATAAGGATATACAATACTGAGCATTAACCTAAACAAGCTTCCTTTAGTTACTAGGTCTATAACTGCATTGAACAATGAACAAGTTTATTTGATCTTTGATTTAAGTTGAACATTTACAAAAAAAAATGAACACCTGCTAGACTATAAAGTTTTTTTAAGAAATACTAAAGAATTAAGAAACAAACCACTTTTATGTTTTTTTATGACCAATATATAAAAAAGCAAACTAATAATGGAATGGTGGCAAAACCTCACGAATTTAGATTTTATGTAAGTCATCCATTAATCAAAAAGCAAATTATAATGAAAATAGAAAACATGCATAGAAAAATGTGTTATGCAGTTAAAGCAAGATATGTATAACTCTAAACATAATTATTTTAAAAGAAGTAAGATTAAGACTTAACATTTTGCTTCTGATAAAAATGTAAATGAAATGTAAGAACAGCTTAAAAACAAATAATACAACATATTAGTGTAATATAAAATAAAAAAGATGATCAACCTTACGAAAGACTGAATCTTTACAAAGATCAATAGTGAAGATAGGCAGATAAAAGTGTGAAGTAACAATTAGACAATAATTTGGATGGAAATATAATACCACTTTCATTGTAATAGATATGTCAAACTTATAGAGGACAATTATAAATAAATGTGTACCAATAAATATAGACGCCATTTCTACCAAACACAACTTAACAGAACAGAAAATTTAAATAAGACTTTTACAATTTTGTTGTCACAGAACAATAACGTAAGAAAAAAATCCTTAAAATAACTGAGAATAAAACCACCAGAACAGAGGTATATAGCAAAAAGTTTATAAAATATTTTTAGAAAACAGACCAGCAGCCTTCATTTAAACAAAATCTTTGAAGTATAAATAATAAAGAATTTCTCAACTGAATTTTGATTCCAATGCCCTTAAAGCTGAACATCACAGTTCTATAGAGGGCAATGTAATCTCATAAAGACAGAAAAATTGTAAATAATAAAATGCTTTGAAGCAAACTCAGTAAAGTGTTAAAAACTGATCAAATTTGGTTCATATGGGGAAGGATAAGAATAGCTTAATATTTGAGAACTTGCCATCATGAAAATGTAAAGAAAAACAAGGCAGCAAAATCTCACTAGTATTAAAAAACATTTAATTAATTTGAACATGCTCTCATGATAAAACAGAACTTTGAAGAAGATTTTTTTAAACTTTTAAACCTCATACATAACCATTACTAAACTGACCACATGTAAAATGATTTAACATTAATAAAACCTTATAAATAGCCCTTTTAAATTAAGAAACAATATAAAAAGTTCAGATTCCATAGTTTCTTTTTATATTTTTATTGGTTTTGAGATTATGATTTGATTACGTTTCTTTCACCTTTCCTCTTATTCCCTCAAAAACCTTTCATATACCCCTTCCCATTCTTCTTAAAATTCAGACCCTCTCTCTACAATATATATTCATTCCTAAACATAACTTGTTCAGTCCATTTAATGCTTAATCTATGTATGTTTTCAGAGCTAAGCATTGGCACTGGACAACTAATTGGTTTGTTCATCCATAGGACTATTTTGACATAGAAGTTTAACAGTGTATACATTGATAGTACCCGAAAAGGACACCAAAAAGCCCACATAAATACTATTTTTTTATTTTGAAAGGAAGAAAACACTGTCATTAATTACAGTTCATGTGCTGTTATAGCATTTTCCTTAATAACTGCAGAGAAGCTAAAAACCTATTGGAGCTACTAAGGTAATAAAGACTAATAACAAGATATTCCATCAATATAGAAAAAGGTGAAATATAAAATGTAGATGAAATAGGATTTAAATAGCTCCAGTTCATAAGTAATATTAAAAGATACCCCTTTCTTAATAATAATAAATAAATTCAATAAAATTCTTTAAAACTATTCTGCAGATATTTTTGTGTGACTTTCTGAATGTTTGTGGAAGAGAGAAAAGAGCATAGAATCATCTGGAACTGGAGTTATACACAGTTATCAGCTGCTGTATGGGTGTTTGGAATCAAACCTAGATCTTTTTTTAATTTATTTACTTCTTTATTAATTAATTAAAGATTTGTGTCTCTTCCCCACCGCCGCCTCCCCTTTTCCTCCCCCTCCCCCAATCAAGTCCCCCTCCCTCGTCAGCCCAAAGAGCAATCAGGGTTGCCTGCCCTGTGGGAAGTTCAAGGATTACCCACCTCCATCCAGGTCTAGTGAGCATCCAAACTGCCTAGGCTCCCACAAAACCAATGGGTGCAGTAGGATCAAAAACCCATTGCCATTGTTCTTGGGGTCTCAGTAGTCCTCATTGTCCGCTATGTTCAGCGAGACCAGTTTTAACCCAGGCTTTTTCAGACCCAGGCCAGCTGGCCTTGGTGAGTTCCCGATAGAACATCCCCATTGTCTCAGTGTGTGGGTGCCCCCCTCGCGGTCCTGAGTTCCTTGCTTGTGCTCTCTCTCCTGGTGCTCCTGATTTGGACCTTGAGATTTCAGTCCGGTGCTCCAATGTGGGTCTCTGTCTCTGTTTCCTTTCATCGCCTGATCTTTTGGAGGAGATGAAGTCGGTGCTCTTAACTACTTAGCTATCTTTCCAGTACCTACTTGAAAAGTCTTTGCATTGCTAAACAGTCAAGACACAGTCAAGTAAAACTTCAAAAAAAATCAATAATTAGATAGACTGCACTCAATCAATGATGAGGACTTCAAATACAGTCATGAATTTCAGAAACACTGAGAATAATTTACAAGAATTACATAGAATCATGGTTCTGATATTACATGATCATCATAGAATGCATTTACACAAACCTTTATGATATGGCCTTTGTCAGTTGCCTTCTTTGAGAAGAGTATCCCTGTCAATCTCCATATTTACTCTTCTTTGTATCTCTAGTACCAAAAATATTATTATAAATCTTGTTTTCTTAAGCTCCATAGTAGTCAAAGACAAACATCTCTTTAGTTTCTGCCATAATAGGTCTAATAGCTACAAATTTATCCATGTCTTAATATCTGATACCTATAAATGGTACCTTATTTGTAAATAGATTTTTTGTAGATGCTATTAGAGGATTTAAAGATAAAATCACCCCCTGAATATGATTATGCATATTGTTTTAAAAATAGACGAGAACACAGAGATAGCCAGAGATGAGGTTTATAGGAAGACAGAGGCAGAGATTAGAGGAATGCATTTATACATCAAAGAATACAGAATGAATGTCAGCCACCAGAAGCTAGGAAAGAAGTACAAAATGGTCCATCTTTGGAGCCTGCCAAAGACTCAATTCCATCAATGCCTTGATTCTAGGCATCTGACCCCCAAAAATTGAGGGATTAGATTTTTAATCTCAGATTGTAATAATATTTATGGTATGCTTAGGAACAATTATAGTACTCATCTGTATCCCATGTATGTTTTGAGCTGTTAAATGGCTCAACTGAGCCTGTCATTCTCAACTGAAGAATTAATTATTAAAGAAAATGTGATACATGTATACAATGGAATACTGGTCAGCGGTAAAAACGATGACATCTTGACATTTGCATGCAAATAGATGGAACTAAGGAAAACCATCCTGAGTGAGGTAACCGAGACCCAAAAGTGGTTGTAAAGGTTGGCATTCCCACCAGCATTGGATGAGTGTTCCCCTTACTCCTCATCCTCTCCGGCGTAGGCTCTCATAAGTATTTTTGATCTTAGTCATTCTGCCAGGTGGAAGATGGTATATCAGAGTTGTTTTAATTTGCATTTCCCTGATAGCTAAGGAAATTGAGCATGTCCTTAAGTATCTTTTGTCCATTTGAAATTCTACTGGTGACAATTATCTGTTTAGTTCAGTGCCCCATTTTAATTTAGAATTTTACTGTCTAGTTTCCTGAGTTCTTTATGTATTTTGGAGATCAGAGCTTTGTCTAATGTGGGGTTGATGAATATCTTCTCCCATCTATTAGACTGCCTTTTTGTCTTACTAAATGTGTCCCTTGCTTTACAGAAGCTTCTCAGTTTTTTGGAGGTTCAATTTATTTATTGTTGATCTTAGTGTCTGTGATACTTGGGTTATATTTAGGAAGTGTTCTTCTGTACTATGCATTGAAGACTACTGTCCACTCTCTCTTGTATCAGGTTCAGTGTGGTGGGATTTATATTGAGAACTTTAATCAATTTGCACTTGACTTTCATGCCTGGCAACAGATATGTTTGTATTTTTATTCTTCTACAGGTTGACATCCAATTATTCCAGTACCATTTGTTGAAGACGCTTTCTTTTTCCCATTATATAATTTTAGCTTCTTTGTCAAAAATCGGGTGTTCATAGGGAATGGATTAATATCCATGTCTTCAATTTGATTATATTGGTCGACTTCTCTGTTTTTATGTCAATACCAAGCTTTTTTATTACTGTAGCTCCATAATATAGCTTGATGTCAGGGATGGTACCAATCTTATTCATGAACATCAATGCAAAAATTCTCAATAAAATATAGCAAACTGAATCCAAGAACACATTAGAAAAGTTATCCATTATGATCAAGTAGGCTTCATCCCAGAGATGCAGGGCTGGTTCAACATATGAAAATCTATCAATGTAATCCATCATATAAATAAACTGAAAGAAAAAACTATATGATCATTTCATTAGATACTGAAAAACATTTGTTAAAATCCAGCACCCCTTCATGATAAAGGTCTTGGAGGGACCAGAGATATTAGGATCCTATCTAAATATAATAAAAGCAATATATAGCAAGCCAACAGCTAACATCACATTAAGTGGAGAGAAACTCAAAGCGATTCCACTAAAATCAGGAACAAGACAAGGCTGTCCACTCTCTTCATATCTCTTCAGCATAGGTTCTTGAAGTTTTAGAAAAAAGAATTAAGACAATATAAGGAGATCAAGGGAACTCAAATTGGAAAGGAAGAAGTTTTTTGTTATTTGCAGATAATATGATAGTGTACATAAGTGACCCCAAAAGCTCTACCAGAGAACTCCTACAGCTGATATCTTCAGTTATGTGGCAGGATACAAGATTAACCTAGAAAGATTAGTAGCCCTCCTATATACAAATGATAAAGATGCTGAGAGGGAAATCAGAGAAATTTCACCTTTCATAATAGCCACAAATTGCATAAAATATCTTGGGGTAACACCAACCAAGGAAGTAAAGAGCTATTTGACAAGAGCATCTCCCATGCTCTTGTATAGGAAGGATCAACATAGTAAAAATGGCAATCCTACCAAAAGCAATCTATAGATTCAATGCAATCCCCATCAGAATCCCAACACAATTCTTCACCGACCTTGAAAGAATAATAATCAACTTCATATGGGAAAAAAAAAAAACAAGACAGCCAAAACAATTCTGTACAATAAAGGAACTTCTGGAGGCATTGTTAACTAATTAATGTGCAAATCTGTTCTAAAGTAGGTATACTGGTTAAATAATCCTTAAGTAAAATGCTTTGGGAAAATAAATGTTTTACTTGTTGAACATATGTTTGGATTCTGAAACATTTTCATATATGTCATAATATATCTTGATCATGAGGATGGCATCATGGTCTAATACTGCCACATTTAAACACAAATTCACTTACACATTTTAAACATCTTACACTCTTGATCTGAAGGTAATTTCATATGGTATGCTCAGTGAAGATTTTTTTTTTTACTGTAAGCCTCAAATGAAGTCAAGTATAGAATTTTCCAGTAGAAGCAACACTGAAATGATTTTCAGCATTAGAAACACTACAGATTTCAGATTTGGGGATTAGTAATACTCCTCCTGCACTTAAATGCAGGATAAGGTGATGAACTAGGTATACTTTTGTGAAGGATAGACAACAAAAAAGATTTTAAAAGTAATTATTATTTCTTGCAAATGGATTAAATACTACAATTTAAACAAAATAAGAGAATGGATTTAGGCTAGGAATAGTAATGCATATCTGTCAACCCATTACTGGGATGGAGTTTGTGGCTAACCTGGTCTGTGCAGTAAGTTCTAGATCAGCCTACATCTTATCAGAATATTTATCCAAATAAATAAAGCAAAGCTAAGTAAAACAATGTTTTTCTTCACAAAAGTATGATTTATCTATGTGTTCTCTATAAAAAAAAATGTACTTGAAAAACAAGTTAAAAGCAGAAGAGTAAAAGGAAATTGACAGAAATATTAACCAAAAGAATACTAGATAGATATACGATTTTCAGAAAAATACATTGGTTTTTAAGCAAGAACAATTTTAAGTCACAAATAATATATATAATGATAAAAGTTCGATATATCAAAAAATATAAGTATAAATATATGCCTGTAAACTTATAAATTAGCCCTGGATATGCATAAAACAAAAGTTGACTATTAAAAAAATAAAGCTTTATAGAATACATTTATATTTTAATCCACCATGCCTTTTTTTTTAATATGCTCAGGACTGAATCTAATACCTTGCCTCTCCTAGGCTCATACATCATCAAGTTAACTTCCTAAGTACTTTTAAACTTTATTTTGATACTTAGATTCATTATGTAGCTCAAGCTAGACGCAAATTTCAGACATTTTCTACTCATCCTCCCATGTACCTGGGATTGTGGATATTTCTCTAACCATACCTCTCTACTTTTTGTAATATTTTTACCATACTTGGCATTTTTAAACAATAAAAATGTACTTATTGTGCTGAAGAGATGTGTCAAGCAGTTAAGAGCACTTGTCACTCTGCTTTTTTAAAGGTCCTGAGTTTAATTCCCAGCAACCATATGGTAGTTTACAACTATCTGTAAAGATATCTGATGCCTTTCTTCTAATGTACATGTAGAGAGAACACTCATTTACACAAAGTATGTAAACAAATTAACCTTGATAAATTTATTTCTTATAATTTGGTGTGTGGGGTATGTCAAGATCAATCAAGATACTTCTACATATTCATTGTCTGGTTATGATTTCTTTCTACTTCCAAGGGGGTGCTTTTATTGTTATACATTTGTAAAGGATACACTGTGATATTTCACTAAAGTGTAGTAATCAGACAATACCTCATATACATTCATTTATTGGGGTAGAGGGAGCTTGTATTCCATAACGTGTAGAGGTCAGGAGTCATGTACCTCCTTCCACTATGTGGCTTCCGGAGAATAAACTTTTGCTGTTACCAACTGAGTCACCTCACTGACCCACCAATGAAAAGGAAAAAAAATTTCCACCTCAATACTTACTTTTTTTATTGTTTTATGGGGCATTCAAAATCTCTATTAGCAATTTTGAAATTTGAATTGACTCTTGTTGTCTATAGTTATCCTATTGGTCTATAAAGCTGCAGAAGTTGCTCTTTGCATGCAATTTCCCCCTATATCTATCTATTTCATGATTGTCCCATGTACTCTCTAGAGGGGAATGAATGCTTAATTTTCAAATGGAAGAAGAAATGGAAATGAATAAGTAAAGGTAGCCTTCTTGGACCATTTCAAAGGCAGTCATATACACATGAGGATGTCATCATGCTCTAATCAATATCAGAGGGATTTTTTATTACTGTTGAATGGAAGGGTAATTTTAACATGATTTTGGAGGACAAGAAAACATTCAAAGCATGAGACCTCCTTTAATATAATGAATAGCACATTTCGGCAGAAAATCAATAAAGAAATAGTGAACTTCAAAAAGATCATAAGCCAATTTCACCTAACAGAATATTTTGTCTAACAACATAAGTATACATTTCCCTCAAGTGCACACAGTGTATTCTTCAGATTAGCTTGACTACAAAATGAGTCTTAATCAAGTCTGAAAGACTGACATATTATTCAGAATACCTTACCCAAGGGCAGCAAAATAAAAATTAGAAATCAGCACATGAGGCAGGCGGTGGTGGCACACGCCTTTAATAGCACTCGGGAGGCAGAGGCAGGCGGATCTCTGTGAGTTCGAGGCCAGCCTGGTCTACAAGAGCTAGTTCCAGGACAGGCACCAAAAACTACAGAGAAACCCTGTCTCAAAAATCCAAAAATAAAATAAAATAGAAATCAGCACACAAAAAAGCCACCTTAAAAATTCTTTTCAAATATCGTCAAGTTAAACAATTACCCCTAAATAACCATTAAGTTAAAGAAGAAAACAAAATCAGTTATAAAATGCATTTTTATAATTATTTTATTAGTTTATATTAATTATACTAAGAAATGTGCATAATTATAGCAATGTCATTTATTTATGTAATATAATCTTATCATAGTGATAATGATTAGGACAGGAGACAGAAACAGGTTAGGCAGATTCAGGTTCAGAGATCCCAAAAGAACACAGTTCTAATTCTTGTCCTTGTCCATAAGTTGAAAATGTCTTGGTTTTGTCTTGGCAATAGGCCAGGAATGCCAGAGGGAGATCTTATGTCTTATCATTTCTGCACTTAAATGAACACCTGTGCTTGGAGGCTACTTATGAGGATGTGACCCAAACTCAAATCACATACTAAACCCTTCTGGCTTTAAAATTAATTACATTTCTATAATTTTTTTTGTGAGACTGATGGAGGTGGTTCTTGTATCTTATCTGTTGCTTTCATTGGTTAATAATAAAGAAATTGCCTTGGCCCTCATAGGACAGAAAATTAGGTAGGTGGAGTAAACAGAAGAGGATCCTGGGAGAAAGAAGCTGAATCAGGGAGTCGCCATGATTCTCCTGCTCCAGACAGACGCAGGTTAAGATCCTCCCTGGTAAGCCAGCTCGTGGGCTACACAGAATATTAGAAATGGGTTAAAACAATATGTAAGAGCTAGCCAATAAGAGGCTACAGATAATGGGCCAGGCAGTGTTTGAAAGAATACAGTTTCCGTGTAATTATTTCTGGGCATAAGCCTGCCATGCGGGTGACCGGGTGCTGGGGACGCAGCCCTGCCTCTCCTATTACAACATGAGACTAAGTTATATCTATTGCACAATTGTAGCTCATTTCCTAAATCATTTTAGGATTTCAGTTCTTCCAAAAAGAACACTACAGTAGTCTTGGAGGCCATGAATCATAAATAATTAGGGCTCTATTCAGACTTACTGAAGGAAAACTACCTTCTGCTGGTTAAATAATGGAATTTGACTTTACCTCTGACTCTAGGTAGAAACAAGACATTCTGACAGGTTGCAAAGATGAGAATAGCACTTACAACAGTCTTTGAACTTAATAATCCAGTTAGTTCAGTGCACTCTGCTTTCAGGTATGAACACCCACTCCTCTTGCCACCTGTTTTATATCACCAGAGGATTGTGTGGATTCCTTGTCCTGCATCTACGTACTCACTACCCTCTCCTGCTGCCATTTTCCTACTACTGATTGAGGACTATGTGTCTAATACCACCCATTCTCTCTGTGACCCCAGTCCCTGCCACAAAAGGACTAACTGTAGAATAAATGAGCTTTCCTCAGATTTTGAGGACCATCAGTGTCAGTACTTTAACTCTACAGAAGGTTCGCTCCTTCTCTAAAAGTCTGCACCAATCCCTAGCTGAGTTGGGCCCACACTTGACACTGCATTTGGAACTCCAAATACCGTTCAGGTGATTAGTAATCTACAACATTCTGATATCAATAGAGATTGAAACACTCACTCAACAAAGATAAGCCAAGATAACCACATGACAATATCTATACCAAAGACTCAACTCTAGCTGTCTAGGTCCCATTTCAAAATAACAAACAACATGGATAAACAAGGTAATACATCTCCAAAATTTAGTATTCTCATAGGAATGGCAAGAAGAGAAGCAACTTAGATGAAACACAAGTCAGTTATTTCAAAACAACAATTATAAATAAGATCAAGGAACATAAAGAATAGATGAGTAAATGTCAAAAATAAGGATGATGAAATAAAAGTAGAATAAGGGCAACAATTCAAGGTATGAAAATAGAACTAATAAAGAGATAGAAATTCTGAAGAAAAGAGTAATTGAAATAAAACTTGAAATGAAAAAAAATTGATCCAGTTAAATTTAAAGCTTTATAAAAAAAACTCTCACTAATAAAATTATTGATGTAGGAACTTAGTGATATGAACTTTTCTCTTAGGACTGTCTTCATTGTATGCATAAATTTTAGTAAGATTTTACAATCTTCATTCAATTATAGGAGATTTAACTTTCTTTATTGATTTCTTCCTTGACACAATTATTATGTAGTAGTGTGTGCCTAGGTTTTCATGAGTGTGAGTTCTTTCTGTAGTTGTTATTGAAGTTGACATACTTCTTTATTTCCTTGTAGCCATATAGAGTGCAAGACACAGCTACTGCTTTGCGGTATTGTTCAGGTATACCATTAAGGCATTAAGAGACTAAAATTAATAAAATTAGAGAGAGGAGGGAGACATTGCAGTAGATATGAGAGAATTTCTAAGAACTGAACGTACAAATTTTAAAATTTTGTAGTCCATTGAATCGGGAAATCTAAAATGGATATATATATGTATATAGAAATATATATAATCCTCAAATGTTAAATGAAAATAAAACAAATAATTTAAATAGTTTTATAACAATAAGTTAGAATCTTCCAACTAAATCTTCCAACTAAAAGAATGCCAGGGCCAGATGGATTCACTGTAGAACTCTGCCAAGTCTTCAAAAAACTAACACAAATCATCCTTAAATTATTCAGTAAAATAAAAAAGAAAGAAATGCTTCCAATTCTTTTTTATAAAAACAGCATTTCCCTGATTCCAAAACCACACAAAGACTGATTATAGGCAATCTCTCTCATCAACATAGATGCAAATATTTTAAATAATATACTTGCAAACCAAGTTAAAGAACACATAAAAAGTATTAACATGATCAAGTTACTTTCATCCTAAAGATATATGTATATTTAGACATATATAAAGCAATAAGTATCATTCTATTAGAGAACCTTCTATTGCTGTGTTAAAATATCATGGCAAAGAGAAACTAACTTATAGAATGAAGGGTTTATTTGTGTTCATGATTCCAGGGGGTGAAAGTTAATGATGATGCAGAGAAGAGAGTAGGCTGTAGATATGGTGGCTAGAACAGCTGTGTGCTCACATCTTGGACTACAGGCACCAAACAAAGAGAACTTACTTGGAATGATGTAACAATTTAAAAACTTTGAAATTTTCAAAAATTTGAAAGTTTTCCTCCAGTGGCACATTTATTATAACAAGGCCACACCTCCTTATTATCCAAAACAGTGCCCCCAACTGGGGACTAAGCATTTAAATACACAAGTCTATGGAGAACTCCTCATTGAAATCACCACAATAATCTACTACACAGTAGACTCAAAAACAGAAACCACATCATAATGTCATTAAATGTAAAAAAGAACTTTTTTTTTGGCAAAATCCAAACTCTCTTTACAATAAATATGCAGGCATTCTTTTTTAATTGATGTTTTATTGAGCTCGACAATTTTCTCTGCTCCCTCCCTGTTTCTCCCTTCCCTTTCAGCCCTCCCCCAAGGTCCCCATGTTCCCAATTTACTCAGGAGATCTTGTCTTTTTCTACTTCATATGTAGATTAGATCTATGTATGTCTTAGTGTCCCCCGTTGTTGTCTAAGTTTTCTGGAATTGAGATTTGTAGGCTGATTTTGTTTTTGCTTTATGCTTAAAAGCCAGTTATGAGTGAGCACATGTGATAATTGTCTTTCTGTGTCTGGGTTACCTCATTCAAAATGATGTTTTCTAGCTCCAGCCATTTTCCTGCAAAACTCAAGATGTTGTTATTTTTTTTTCCTGCTGTGTAAATATACCACATTTTCCTTATCCATTCTTTGGTCAAGGGGTATTTATGTTGTTTCCAGGTTTTGACTATGACTAACAATACTGCTATGAACATAGTTGAGCAGATGTCCTTGTGGCACGATTGAGCATCCTTTGGATATATATCCAAAAGTGTTATTACTAGGTCTTGAGGAAGGTTTTTTTTTCTAATTTTCTGAGAAATCACCACACTGACATCCAAAGGGGCTGTACAAGCTTGCATTCCCACAAGCAATGCAGAAGTGTTCCCTTTTCCCCACAACCTCTCCAGCATAAGTTGACATCAGTGTTTTTGATCTTGGCTATTCTTACAGGTGTAAGATGGAATATCAGAGTTGTTTTGATTTGTATTTCTCTGATGACTAAGGATTCTGAACATTTCCTTAAGTGTCTTTCAGCCATTTTAGATTCCTATGTTGAGGTTTCTTTGTTTAGGTCTGTACTACAATTTTATTGGATTATTTGTTCTTTTGATGACAAATTTCTTGAGATCTTTGTAAAATATGGAGATCAGATCTCTGTCTGATGTGGGCTTAGTGAAGATCTTTTCCCATTCTGTAGGCTGTCGTTTTGTCTTGTTGCCTGTGTCCTTTGCTTTACAGAAGCTTTTCAGTTTCAGCAGGCATTCTTGTTTGCTGGTGAGGTCCTTATATATCTATAAATTTAAAAGGCTTTTGCCATTGATTTTGATTATCTTCCAGGACTTGACAATAAGACCCTATTGATGAAGCAAAATTACAGGGAATAAAACCAATATGTAAACAACAGCTGTGTTTTATAGATTAAGGAAACATAATGTAAGCAGTAAGTGATGAGAATATTTTCACTTACAGTATAATTACAGATAAGAAAAGCAATGAAAAATACCCCTTTTATCTAAATATACAAGGGCATATTTAAATTTGAGTGATGTTTAACTATGTTTTCTTATTGTGTCAAATAAGTCCATTTTGAATCCTTTCATATATCATTGGACAACAATAATGTATCAACTTTGTGAAATTTTTACACTTACAAAAGCTCACATGTCTACATCTTTGCTGCAGTATTACAGGTAAGATTCAGCAGAGAAACAACACATTTGGGTTTGGATACTAGAAAACATTTAGAATTTACTTGTGTTATATTGTAGTAATTATCCTCATTTTATCATTATTTATAAGAGTTTTTAGATGTAAATGTTTTGAAATAGGGAATTTTATGAAGCCAAAATAAATTTTGTGTACAAGATTAACAGTTTGGTCAAAATGAGAGAATATACATCATAAATCTCTTGTATAGTAATCAAATTTTATTTATAGCTGTCTGGTTTACCTATCTCTTTTACAAATGTCTTGAGGACTAAAAGTGCATTTTTTTAGTTTTCTCTTAATATTTATTCATATTTTACTGTTTTCATTGGACTATATATTTTCTCTGCTCCCCCCTCTTTCTCCCATCTCCTCCTCTAATCTCCCCCATGATGCTCACACTCCCAACTGACAAAGGAGATCTTGTCTTTTTCTACATCCCATTTAGATTAGATCCATATATGTCCCTCTTAGGTTGCTCTTTGCTGTCTAGGCTCTGGGGGACTGTGAATTGTAGACTGGTTTTTCTTTGCTTTATGAATAAAAGTCACTTATGAGTTAGTACATGTGATATTTGTTTTCCTAGGTCTGGGTTTCCTCATTCAATATGATGTTTTCTAGCTCCATTTATCTTCCTGTAATTTTTAATATGTCATTATTTTTTTCACTGTATAGTATTCCATCAAATGTACCACATTTGTTTTATCTACTCTTTTGTTGATGGACATTTATGTTGTTTGCAGGTCCTGGCTATGACAAATAATGCTTCTATGAACATAGGTGAGCACATGCCCTTTTTGTATGATTGAGCATTTTCAGGGTATATACCCAAAAGTGGTATTGCTGGGTCTTAAGATAGGAAGTTTCCTAATTTTCTGAATTATTGTCATACTGATTTCCAAAGTGGCTGTACCAGTTTGCACTGCCACCAGCAATGGAGGAGTATTTTCTTTACACCACATCCTTTCCAGCATAAGCTGTAATCAGTGTTTTTGATGTTGGCCATTCTGGCAGGTGTAAAGATGGATTCTCAGAGTAGTTTTGATTTGTATTTCTCTGGTGACTAAGGATGTTGAGCATTTCCTTAATTTGTCTTTCAGCCATTTTAGATTCATCAATTTGGAGTTCTCTGTTTAGGTCTGTACCCCATTTTTTTTGATTATTTGTTCTTTTGATGACCAGTTTTTTGGAGTTCTTTTTATATTTTTGAGATCAGCCTTTTCTCAGATGTGGGGCTGGTTAAGATCTTTTCTCATTTTGTAGGCTGCCATTTTGACTTGTTGAGTGTGTCTTTTGCTTTACAGAAACTTCTCATTTTCAGGCAGTCCCATTTATTAATCTTTGCTCTGAGTTTCTGTGCTACTGGGTTCATATTTAGGAAGTGGTTTCCTGGGTCAATGAGTTCAAGTGCACTTATCACTTTCTGTTCTATGAGTGACCAAAAATTTCTACCAAGGAACTCCTACAATTCATAAAAACCTCCAGTAATGTAGCAGGATACAAGATTAACTAAAAAGATCAGTAGGAGTGTTAAATGAACAGCCCCAGATTAAACATCAGTATACAAATAGTCCTATTACCTTAGTGAAATGATGTTCACCATAGCAAATTGGGCATCTTTGGTAAATATCAGCAGAGTATTAATGTGACTAGGACTGAAAATTAGATTCTCTTACATGAGGGCTCAAAAATATATTCACATCAAAACTTGCTAGTATTGAAATGATAGGAACAAACAGTAGGAAGACCTAAATAAAACAAAAAAACTCTTGATTGATGTTCATGGGTATTTTTTGTTTTTAATTTATGCTATATTTAGAATTCAGTATACTATTGAATTGTTAAATGTTTTACTTTGAATTGCTGTATTAATTATACAAATTTGAGGGATGCATTGTGATGTTTTGATACACACATACATCACCTGACATTTTTGCCTCAGTGAACAACCTCTGAAATAACTAAAGTGAAAGACAAAGTAACAGCCTGGTGATGTGTCTTCTGTTTCACAATAGACTTGGTCAGCATCTGATACATCTTAATAAATGTTATATATAGAATGGCTTGGTGCCAAGTTCCAGCATCTCTCTGTTTGAAATGTATCATTCTTCCTAAATGAGATTATCTTTTTGTTCAATCAAATTCAGATGTTGTCCCTCCTAAGTCTACTTTATCCTTGAACTAATGGAAAACACCAGAGGGTGAGAGTAAGCAACACTCACATCTCAGCAACACTCACATCTCACTGTATCTTATCATATGAGAAGCAACATCAAATATGAATTCGTACTGACTCTTCAAAGATACTGTTTTGCACTTAAGTTTTATTCATGAAATTCACACTTACTAAGAACAAATAATTATTTCTTCAATAGCAACTGAACTCTGTAAATATAGGTGTTGATTATATTAGGGGAATGAAATTAAGATCCCAAATTCTATCTGAAACTGTACAACTGACCTCTATTTCCTTGTTAAATTACATCCTTTTTAGTTGACCATTTTTGTTACTCAGACAACAAAAATAAAGCTAAGGTCTGAAGTCATTTTGTATATTTCTCCCATACAGTGCCATGTGACTATTCACAGGGGCTTAATCTTCTGTGTACCTGTCTTCTCATAAAGAAAGATACTAGTCTTTATCTAGTTTGGATAATGTTGAAATAAGAAAATGAAAGCATCTATGTGAAAATAATCTTTGAAAGGTCAAATTATAAAGTCAACCATTATGGGTATTATTATTATTGTCCTGAATTCATGATTTGTGGGATCTTAAAAAGATTAACTAAATGAGATAAAATATTACTCCAGTAATCAAAAGCCCTGGAACTTAACAATAATAATAACAGTAATAGTTGCTATTTCACAAAACTCAACATGATCTGGCCTTGCTTACCTCTTTGTTTTCATCTCCTTTTGCTTGGACTCCTCAAAGTTCTTTATTAAAGTACACTTCCCTCATTTCAAGCATTTGTCATTTGTTCTGTCTTCCTGAAGCAGTTTCATATATTTCTTTTCATGACTTTCCTTTTGTACCTTTCTAATTTCTGATCAAGTGCTTTCCTAAGAACCTTAAGCTTAATAGTATGTGTTTCCCAACCATCTCCCATTTTATCCTCATCTTTTTTTTTGTTTTAGTTTCTGCATAGAACTTATAGCTGACAGTTCTTGTATGTATGTATGTTGCCTGTCTTCCTTACTATAATACTTGATCTGTGAAGGCAAGAACTGTTTTATGTCTTGGTTTACCATTTTTTTCCCGACAAAGAAGGACAGGACTAGGTATATGTTAAATGTTCTTCAAGCATTTGTTCAATATATAAAATACATGCATTATATTTTTGTACCAAATCTTCTTTTATACATATTCATACTTACTCTGTGGCTAGGTACGTTCACCTCTGTTTTTATGACTACACATTTGAATATTAGCAAGGTTAAATGATTATTGAAGTTAACATAGCAATTAAGGAGCCATCTGGGATTTGAAGCTTAAAGATAGCCTGACCCTAGCAGTCTTATTCTTAAGACTCCAGACTCTACAGTTCATTTGTTTGCTGATGTGGGAGTCCCCTCTGTGTACTGTGATTACCAATAATGAATAAAGAAACTGCCTTGGCCTGTTGATAGGGCAGAACTTAGTAGGTGTAAAAGACAGAACTAAATGCTGGGAGAAAGAAGAGTAGAGTCAGGGAGACACCATGGATCCTCATCCAGATATGGACATGCTGAAACTTTGCTGGTAGGCCATGACCTTGTGGTGATATACAGATTAATAAAATGGGTTAAACTAAGATGTAAGAGTTAGCCAATAAGAAGTTAGTGCTAATGGGCCAAGAAGTGATTTAATTAATACAGTGTATATGTGATTATTTTGGTTCTGGGTGGCCAGGGCAAACAAGAGGCCTTCCAACAACTGTTTGTTCCCTATGCACTGAACACAGTCTTAAAATATGTATAGGTTTATAGTCAACATTCCTGCTTTTATCTTGAATAAACTTGCTTTAGGGGGATTAAGTCGCTTGCCTCATAGTAGTGGGCTGTCCTTAATGAAATTTCTGAATGAAAATGTTGAACCCATCCCTTCACTTCAAGACTATTTTCTGTGAACTTTTATGCTATCCTATAGAAATATATAATTAAGCCATTTCCACTTTGATTTAGTGATCTTCCCTGTCCAAAATATCACATTTTCATGTTGTTTGGCTAGGTGGCTAAGTATATTACTAAGCAGGTTTGGCCTTCACTTCTAACCAACATATAGAACATGTTATGAGGGAGAAGAGTAATGTCCTTGCTTTTGTACATTTAGCTCATGATCGTAGCCCTGAAAGGAGAACTCAAGCATTCATATTCTTGCTTCATTTCAACCCCCCTTGTTCATCATTCTCAGCAGCACCTTATTTAATCAGCTAAGGCCATTGAACAGAAAAAGAAGCTATGCAATTTATTTTAACAAGTCTGTAATTCCAGATGAAGCTCACACATCTCTCTTGTCCCTTTCTTGTACAGTGTGCATAACTAGATGCTTCACATCTTGCACAGGCATGGAGAGAACTAGACTGCGAGCCAACTTCAGAAAAGCATTTGTGAGGGAGGAAAGTAGGATCAGTCTTTCCTTTGGCTTTTGAAGGTTTCAATAGTCATGTGTTCTCATGTCCCAGCCTAGATACAAGGTCACTTGCTTTAGTTCCCTTAGTTGAATCTCATAAAAGACAAATTAGGCCAAAAACAGTATTTTAAGAAACCAAAAGTCATCTGAATGCTTGGAGATAATATGTGTAAGCACACATTCTAAACATTTTAAATGTATCTGTACTGTTGTGAATACTTTTCCTTCAATTAAAAGATGTCCCCCAATAGTAATTCATGATAAACAAGAACTGTGAGCAATTTCACAATGGCTTTTGCCAAAGGGAAAAATGAATAATCCAGTATTTATTTAGCTACAGGGACAAACATGTTTTGCCATTAGCAGAGTGAACCTTGGCTGAATTAGGGAGGACCAACTGACTTCATTCCACTAAGTACCAATGGAAATCTTCCCCATTGCCTAGTTGCCAAACAAATATCTGCACCTGTGGAAGTACATTTCCATATTCAAAAGGAAAGGGTATTATGTGGGATAGTTGCCATTTTTTCAACAATTATGAAATAAACAATCTCTGCATGGTTCTGTATAATTAAAACCATTGCTGAAAGAGGCATGTTTAACATACTTTTATTTCTAGCTGAGTTCTGTTGTTTTTTAAACTGAGGATCTGATTTTTATAAGCAAGAAAATGAGTCTCAACTTTTTCAACATTAGTGATACTTTTTCTTTGCAGTGATAGTTGGATATTTATGATATTTATTTAGTGGTTTATGTAAGGGAAGGAGAAAGGGGAAAGAAGGAGAAGGGGGATGAAGAAAGACAAAGAAAGAGAGAGGGAGAGAGAGATGGGGGAGGAGAGGAGTCATAGTAGCAGCTGCCTCTTCAGGAGAGAGACAGAAAGGTAGTGATACTTTCTGTTAAGAATATTAATAGTCTGAGGTTACATTTTATATTAGAAAATATGGAATTTCTGAAGTGAATCTGCTTTTTAAAAATATGAATGACAAATGAAACCTGTAGTATTATTTTTATTGTTGTTTTCATTTTACTAGCAATTCTATATGCTGGACAACATTAAATAAATAAATAATTTATACATGCAATGTCATTCTATGTAGACAATTTATGCAATGGACATGTGCTGTAACACATTGACTCAATATTGCTTATTGAGTAAGTTTACCAAAGGAGAGCGTGTACTAGAAGACACAATTTTGTGAGGAAAAGTAATAATTTAGAATTAATAGTAAATTTAAAATAATCAGAGATAGCTTCTTGGAAACAGCAGATATATTTTAAATTTAATTTTGATCTAATTTTTGTATTTTTTTTTTTCAAAACCGAGTTTCTCAGTGTAACAGCCCTAGCTGTATTGGAACTAGCTTTTGTAGACCAGGCTGGCCTTAAATCAGAGATCTGCCTGATTCTGCCTTCCGAGTGCCAAGATTAAAGGCATGTGCCACCACTGCCTGACCTAGTTTAATTTCAGTCTTAATCTAGAGTTGTCAATTGGCAGAGGAAGGGCATTCTAAGTAGGGGAACATTCTACTCTAACTGTTATAAGAAGGTGCCCATTTTTGAAGAATAGACAAATGCCCAAACCATATAAGATGATAAAGCTCCTTAAGGGTCAGGCAGAGGTACATTGATTTGATAATAAAATGTTGTAATAGGAGCGGAGGCTGTGTCCCCGGCACCCGGCCGCCCGCATAGCTAGCTTATGCCCTGAAATAATTACACGGAAACTGTATTCTTTTAAACACTGCCTGGCCCATTAGTTTCAGCCTCTTAACCCATTTCTAATAATCTATGTAGCACCACAAGGTGCACTTACCAGGAAAGATCTTAACCTGCATCTGTCTGGAGTGAGAGAATCATGGCGACTCTTCGACTAAGCTTCTTTCTCCTAGCATTCTGTTCTGTTTACTCCACCCACCTAAGGGTTGGCCTATCNCCACATCAATAAAAGAATAAAAAATTATTTTAACATTTTATAAAAGGGATTATCAAATAAAATAAAACTATCCTGCAATGTGGTAGTGTTACATATTAGTACATATTCATTATATTATATTATTCATTATGTATAATATGTATATGTGTATAATATGTAACATGTTACATATTAGTACATAGTCATTATGTACCAATTCATTAGTATGCACATAATTAATTATGTACATACATATGATTCAGATCATAGAATCTGAAGCTTAATTAATGTGGTTCCTTATCTCTTAGTATCCTAAGAAATTATTAAACTCCCATGTGTCTTTCTTTTCTTAATGGTAAAATAGTAATTGTGCCAATTTCATAGTCTTTTCAGTACTGAATAATTTATGAAAGTAAATTGATTAAGTTAGTGTTACCAAAAGAGTATCACTTAATATATTAGATCTAATAATGAGAGTGAAATAGTGGATTTTATCTCTGGTTAATTATCTAGCCATCTATTCCTATTATTCTTACACACTTTACATTAAAATCTGTCCTTTATCCAAATAAGTAAGTTTTCACATCTTTTCCACACATACTTTGAATATGGTATCTCTACTTAACTATGATTAATATGATATTAACTGACAGATTCCTACCAATCTACATCCCTATTGTTAAAATCTTTTCTTCTGATGACATTTCCTCACTATTCCTTCTTAATTTATACCACTTCATCTCACACTGTATCTTTTAAGGGGAGTCCTGATGTTTTTCCACAGACACTAAAATGGAGAACGAACGCTTTATTTATGCACATTTAATTGTATATAACACTATACAGTATTCCTAATTCTATAAGCATATAATAAAGCAAATAGTATAACCCTTTAAAACTGTGCTTCAAATCCAATATTCAGCGTGTAGCCTGTAGGAAACTCACAACACTGTTAAATTAATTACCTTAAACAAGTACTTCCCGGAATCACATGGGTCAGAACACTGCATTAAAGATAAGGTCTTATGAAAGAAAAGCATTTAGTAATCAAGTAAGTTTGTGAAGACTTTGTGCTATAACTACCTTCAAGTACATTCAAAATAATGTATCTATTAATGTATCATTTTTTTTGTAGACTATTAGTTTAAGATGTGCTACATTTTCTTATGCTGTGGAATATGTGCTTAAAGATGCAAAGATGTGTTGCATTGTTTTATGCTGCATTTGTTCAACTCTGAAGCTGTGTCACTTTGCCTTTCTAAAACACCTGATTGGTCTAATAAAGAGCTGAATAAGCAATAGCTAGGCAGGAGAGAGATGGACAGGGCTTTCAAGCAGAGAATATAAATAGGAGGAAGAAAGAGTAGCCAGAAAAGGAGAAGGAAAAGAGGACCCCAGGAACAAGGCACCCAGCTACACAGCAAGCCACAGAATAAGAAACAAGGAAAGACATATAGAATAGAGAACAATAAAATCCCAGAGGCAAAACGGTATATGGGGTAATTTAAGTTAAGAAAAGCTGTCTAGAAACAAGCCAAGCAAAGGCTGGGTATTCATAAGTAACAATAAGTCTCCATGTATATTTATTTGGGAGTTAGGTGTCAGTCTCCTCAAATAGCAAAGGGTTAAAAGAGTAAAACAACCAACTACAGTTTTTCTTTTTCCAGGTTAAAAGAACTTACTATATCTACTTTAAGTATATAACTCTATTTAAAGAAAGTAGCAGTTGTCCACATAAATAGAAACAAAAAAAAACAGTTGAAGAACTAAACTTCTGTAAGAGTAGGAATAGGAAGATCTCAAAATCTAAAAGATGTGTATCCAAATACACATCTTAAGATCATTTTTGGTGAGGGCATTTAACTTTCTCCTGGAATTCTTATTACAAGTACAGTACCTGACACACAATGTACAATGTGTCTTCTATAATTTTCATTTTCTATAGCAGCTCAGGGGAGACGATATTATTGTGTGAATTCATGTAGAGGCATATATTTTGTGTAGGACCCACCCCAAGAAGTGTTTTCTTTTAAAATCATTTCAAGAATTTCTTTTAAAAGTAACTCTACTTAATTTTTTGAACCAGAGCCTATTCTTACCAAACACATAAAAATATTATCAATACAATCAAAGCCCATAAAGAAAACACATTAGAACATATTGGGTTAGAACCTAAGAGGTTAAAAGATTATTTAGAGTTAAGAGAAATTGCTACTCTTGCAGAAGACCTGGTGTTCATTTCTCAACTTTTACATGATGGCTCACAACCATCTATAACTCCAGTCCCAAAGAATTTTGATTTCTATAGATCCCAGGCATGCATGTGGTATACATGCACATATTCAGACAAAAACTCATGACACAATACAAAAATAAATAAAATATTAAAGAAGAAATATTAAATTAAATCTATGGCAGTATCCTTATCTTTATAAAATTGTGGCTTACTAACTTTGAACTGATGCCCTCATAGTTTCAATATGATAGCTCTAGTTCCATCTCATAGTTGAGAAACTATGTCTCTTATCTCAACTAACACATGAAATACTCTGTAATAAAATGGACAGGAGGCTTGAATATGATATAAGACTGTTAGCAAGAACTGCAGTTGAAATTTTCATTTCAGAATATACATAAGCAGTTAAAAGTCTCTGGGAAGATTTGTAGGAGAGACACTGCTTCTATTCCGTTTGATCCAGCTTTTCTCAAGGTATTTATGTGTTAGGAACTAAGCTGAAACCTATTTTACCTACATACAGCAGCAGAGAAGGAACCTAGGCAACACATGTTCAACTTTACTCCCCCCTTATTTTTCTGATCTAAGAAGAACAAGGATCTTAGAATAGGCTCAAGGAATTCCTGGCCTGAAATTGACCCTGTTTTGTTATAATCTAAATCATCTCTCTCAAGCACCTTCTACCTTTCCCTCTACTATAAGGAGAGCAAAGGTTACAACACATTCTTCTGAACCAGTTAAATATTGTGTCAAAAGCATTTGATATGAATGGCAAGTTCAGAATGGAAATCTGGTTTCTTGCAACTGCAGAACAAAAGCAATCCTTGTTTTATTTTACAGCATTTACAATTGTTTTTTTTTTTTTTTTTTTTTTTTTTTTTTTGCTTAAATGCAAAACTGAGCAGCCAGACCAATTGGATTAACCAAAAATTCAAAAGTGCTGGCCTTTGATGGATAATATTCCCTATAGCTTTTAATGTATTTCAAAGAATGCATAACACATGCTACAACAGGTGTTTTCGCCTACCATATCCACCCACCATTACATCTGCTTTGGACACAGCTGCCCTTCAGTTTCACACATTTACAGAAACAAGCTAGTATGCTGCTACACATGAAAAGGACTTGGATGGGATTTCTGTATGAGTAGCCAGTGTATCTAAAGGAAGATTGGCAGGGAGGAATCACCAAAAGAAAATTTCCTTTGCATTGTTTTAGAGAATGACCACATTTCTGAGTGCCTCGAGAAACTGAAATAAAAAAAAATGAGAATATGTTTATGGACAGATTATTCTCATTTACCAATATATATTCTTTCGGTCTGAATTGCCATAATGGTTAGGTGACTAGTACATGACTGGGCTGGGGATGTGGATGAGAAGATTTTCCAAGGAGGGCAAAATAGAGTATAGCATTAAAAGAGGGAAGCTAGAATAAAAGGATTTGATGGAGAGGGGGGTTAAAAGCAGGGTAACGGAGAGACTATAGGGAATGTCACCTCATACTAAAGGCCTTTTGTTTTATTTATGTATTTATTTATTTTTTATTCATTTATTAAAGATTTCTGTCTCTTCCCCACCACCGCCTCCCATTTCCCTCCCCCTCCCCCAATCAAGTCTCCCTCCCTCGTCAGCCCAAAGAGCAATCAGGGTTCCCTGCCCTGTGGGAAGTCCAAGAACCACCCACCTCCATCCAGGTCTAGTAAGGTGAGCAACCAAACTGCCTAGGCTCCCACAAAGCCACTAGGTGCAGTAGGATCAGAAACCCATTGCCATTGTTCTTGAGTTCTCAGTAGACCTCCTTGTCCGCTATGTTCAGCGAGACCGGTTTTATCCCGGGCTTTTTTCAGACCCAGGCCAGCTGGCCTTGGTGAGTTCCCGATAGAACATCCCCATTGTCTCAGTGTGTGGGTGCACCCCTCGCGGTCCTGAGTTCCTTGTTCGTGCTCTCTCTCCTTGTGCTCCTGATTTGGACCTTGAGATTTCAGTCCAGTGCTCCAATTTGGGTCTCTGTCTCTGTCTCCTTTCATCGCCTGATGAAGGTTAATATTCAGGAGGATAACTATAAAAAGCCATATGGAACCTACTATCTTAGGAACTTCCTAAACTTTACACATATATGTGAGGTATTTAAATGGAATCACCATATAACTGGGGAGACAATGACCCAATTAGACATCTTATGCCATGAAATAAAACCTTCAGAGCAAGGAATGGGTTGCATAGAGTTTCCCTATACAATATAGGTCATTGCTAAGGATACAGGCTTACTCTCTCTATACTGATGGTAAGATTTTATTAATGAAAACAACATGTATGTCCTTGGACGAGGAGAACTCAATCTAGTGCTGAACCAGAAGCTTGACCTTTGTTTAACAGTGTTTATGGTATTGGAAGGTACTTTACATGCTACTGGAGGAGAAAAGTAATTATCAGTGCCACACGGTTATTACGTCCTGTGACTTCCATTTGGAACTTGCCTCCAAGATATATTGGTACAATAAAGGAACAAATGTTAAGGGATTTGCCAGCCACTTTTTGATTGGATTTGATACCAGTCCTATGAAATGGATCTGATACCTGATACTGCTAACCTGACCAAGAACCTGGAACTAGAGAGGCTATAGACCCTGGAAGAAAACCTTCTACAAATATTTTGCTAAAAGAACAAAGCAATAAAATGACTCCTAATGGCATATTTCTATATTCATAGAGTAGAGCACCACTCGACCCTCATCAAATAAGCTATTTCTTGCAATAGATAGAAATTAACACAAAGACCCACAGTTGGATAATGTGCAAGGGGCAAAAGGCTTGGAACATTCAGCCCTAGATAGGATGTCATTATCAAACCCTTCCCAACAAGGTCAGGGACCTATGAAGAAGAGGTGGGAGAAAGATTTTAAGAGCCAAAGGTGGTATATGAATCCAAGGAAACAATAGCTTTCAGAAACAACACGACTTATAAATATGAATGTTTAGAGACTGTGACAGCATACGGAAGACCTATACAAGTTCAAAGCAGACAAAATCAACACTGACAAGGGGAAGTAGACACAAAGTCTCACCTCTAACCAAGAAGCTGTTTTCAATTAATACCTGCTGGGAAAGGGAAAATCAGTTTTTTTTCCCCCAATAGAGTGTCATCAGGTAAATCAATCATACTCAGGGAAAGACTCCATGCACAGAAGTAGTTGGCCACACAAAAGAGACTCCATTGTTTGGGGGGGGGATGGTGTGTGTGTGTGTGTGTGTGTGTGTGTGTGCACTTTTTGTTTTTGTACTTCTGCCTTTTTAAAGTTCATTTTAATTTATACAGTCTTTGAGAGAGAGAGAGACAGAGAGACAGAGAGGGAAAGAAAGGTGAAAACAAGAAGTTAGATGGGTCTGTGGAGGGTAGTACCAGGGAGGTGATGGGGGAGAGTATATGATCAAAATATATTAGCTGAAAATTTTTAAATAAAAATAAATGAATTTTAAAAATCAAAAATAAGTAAAATACCAAGATGAAACTTGAAAATATGCTTCCTGATATAGTTTTCCCAGTTACCAATATTGGGCTAAAAGAGGCACAAAACAACATTAACAACAAAAGCTTAAGTAAGAGCCTAATAAGGCACCTAAAAACTGTCATTCTAAATAAGGTCAGAAATCAAACACAAAGAACCCAGCTCAAGCTGTCTGCCACCTGTCTGGGTCCTGCTGCATGAAGAGGCCATGTATTCCCTGGTGGTTGTCCTTTCTGATCACCTAACGGGTTAACCAGCCATCTGTGTCTCCTGCCATCACTAATCAGAATGGTCCACGCATCTATTGTCCTTGGTCTTCTAGGTACTTACAGCATTATGGTCCTTGCTGATGGTTCATGTTTAAGGAAGGCTAGGCTTGTGCACAGTAACTTTTCTCTCTTGGTGACCCTCTAATAGCTTCCCAAATATTTCTTCTCTTCAGTGGGTCTCACTTGATTTTCAGTTAATAATTAAAGTCATCATCACCAAGCTGTCTGTCTTCTGAACTCCATCTGCTTTTCCTTTCATATTCCACATGCTCTGGGACAAAGCCCCCCTTGAGAATTCTATCTATTTTGCAATTTTGAAAACTGAAGTTTGGCGGTTACTACTTGTTAATAGTGAAGGAAGCCCCAGCTGTTTGGCTTTGGAGAGGGAAACTACACACACAACTGAGCAACGGATAAAGAAACGAAACAATGGGAAATTTATTGGAGTTGTTGGTTCATTCTAATTGCTGAGAATTCCATTGAACAGACATGAACTCAACATAGTACATTGGCAATAGAATCAGAGATGCACAGGTCAGCGTATAACAGATGCAGTCACATTAAATTTATATAATCTAATTTAGTGGAATCCAAGGAGCTTGATTTAATAAGGTTGTATTTAAGAGACAATAAATACATTGGGGTGTCTTTGTCTTAATATGCACAATTGGTAGTTTAAAAAAAGAGGAATAATGTATAATAGTTTGGGTTCCGATTATTTATTTTTAGAAATATTATTATTTTACCTCATATATACATTGTCAACCACGTATGTCAAATTATTAAATTTCCACAGCACTGTATCTGCAATAGTATTTGCCATACCAAGCAATCTTTCATTCATGTGAGAAATTCAATCCTAATTTCTTAAGTTCCTTGGTAACATTACAGAGTACTTTTAATTATAAGAATTAGGCTAGAACTTTGGTTTTAATCACTGTGGCAATTCAACTCTTATTTCTCTTATATATAAAGAAAGGCAGTACAATTATTATGTGAAAATCTTTTACCTGGTGTAAAGAAAAGAATGTTTTGATTATAGTAATTCAGTCTTCCATTACTACTATTCAATTTTGCTACTATTCCTCATCCCAATATTCAAAAACTAATTAAGCAGACTTAATTATTACCTGTCACATGCTTAGAATACATGTCAAACATTCAATTAGGTGTCTTAAAAGTCCCTTACCCTGCTGTTTTCTATCTCTCTATTTTTATAGTATGTGCCACTGACACACAGCTAACTCAGGCAGGGAGAGAGTCTAAACTAAGCAGTCAATTGTAAAAGCTGAATAAGTACTAAGTGATGAATTTTAATAGCAAAGGACAATGACACATATAAAAAGAGCTCAGAGACCTGTGACATAATTTGAATAAAATGAACAGCTCAGCCTCTAGCTAAGTCACTGATTTGATTTTGGCAACAGTTAAGACTATAATTCAATTATTCACTTCTCTTTTTATTTTTCTTCTTCCCTTTCTAGTCACTCACAAACAATCATTCCCTAGATTCCTTTTGAGAATGCAATCATCAAGATTAAATTATTCCAAGGGGCCTCTTTCTTACCTAGATGGTTTCTCCCTACTGAAAATTTCAGCTCAAATGTCCCAAGTGATGTTTTAAAGCACATGTTAAGTATCAATGCTTTTGCTTACAAAAAGTAAAATATTTTTTACTTTTTAGTGTCTGCTTACATTAGTGCAAATCAGCATTACTAAATGCATTACTGCTGTCTATGTATGTGTATGTCCACGTAACTGTGTGTAGATTAAGCCGATTTAGTCACAAAATAGGGATAGCCCCTAGTAAATATGAACTTGAGATATATTCTGCAGATTAAAAAATTAAATAGGATGGCAGTTTACAAAAGTTTTTTAAACCCATCAATGGGAAGTATTTGAGGTGCTTGTGGCATAAAGTGAGAAAAATCATGAAATATTATCATTCTTTCACCAAGTTTACAATTATTTAAAATGCTTATGAATATATATGAAAAATAAATTAATATAAGAAAAATATATGAAAATGCTTAATGTCAGCAAAGTTGTGTGGAAACAGGCTTCTTTTTCCAATGTCAGTGGAAACAAATTTTGTCAATTATTTTGAGAAAGTGATTTTAAAAGAAGTACTATAATTCAAAAAAACATTATGTTGCTGTGATTCTGAAAGTTCTGCTCTGGGACATAATGCTTTGGATAACAACCTAAATACAATATATTTGATTTATAATTACAAATATAATAAAGTTTATAACAGTAAAAAACTGAAAGATACAGACAGAAAATTGTTTCCTAACCTATGATGACATCTGTTCAAGGAAATACCACACATTCATTAGAAATAATGATTTTGAAGCCTGATAACAGTGCATAATATTGTTAAGTGGAGAAGTAACATAAAGGCGTGCATGTTGAATAATTATTGGTTTTTAGCAACAATGTGATTGTTAAAAATGTGTTTAAACTGCTAATATCAAGCATGGAGGAATTCAGATTAAAAAGAACATTTTTGGGAAGGCTCTGAGGCTGGAGATAGGAACTTCTGAGGAATTCATGCATGTCCGTTATGGTCAGGGAATGTTTTATCTACTTGGTAAGATGGATATTTTAGAAAAATCTCGTTACTTCCAGAATGGAGAAAGAACTGAATAGGACAAAGATCAGAGAGAAAAGAGAATGTTTCCCTGTGATTTCTTAAGAAGAATTGAAAGTCAATTCCAGCCAACTTTAATTTCCTAATTCTGTTTCATTATTGGTGGTTGATTTGTTTCTGAGTTAATAATAAGGACACACGGTTATTTTATCTGTGGAGATCCAACATTGCTTCAAAACAACTTTGAATATAAGATTGGGGTTTCATTTTGTTTTGGTTAAACTGTATAAAGCAAGAATACAGTAGAAAATTTCTTACTATTATTAAAAGACATCATTGAATTATAACAAATATTGAACAAATACTGTTTTCTGTCTTAGTGTTACTATTATTGTGATGAAACACTATGACCAAAAGAACATTGGGGATTAAAGGGTGTATTAGGCTTATACTTTCACATCACCATTCATTATAGAAGAAAATCAGGACAGGAAACACAACAGGATTGAAATCTGGAGACAGGAGCTGCTTACTGGTTTGCTCCCCCATAGCTTGTTCAGCCTGGTTTTTGTTGTTGTTGTTGAATCCAGAACCATCAGTCCAATGATGGTACCACTCACAATTAGCTAGGTCCTCCTCTATCAGTGAACTTATGGGCACATTTGTTTCAATTGAGATTCCCTTCTTTCAGTTAACTCCAACTTACATTAAGTTCGCATAAAACTTCCCAACACAGTTTCAAAGATTGAAAACGAACGATATTATAGTAGTGAATGTATCTCAAAACTATAGATGATGTTTTTTAACATATCAATAGTTTAATGATCATTTTTAAAATTAAAAAAATGACCCATATACCATCTCCCTTCTCTCTTCTTCTTCCCCCATGCCTTACTGGACTTTTCTTTAACCACTGCTGTTACACAGACACACATCTCTCTCTCTCTCTCTCTCTCTCTCTCTCTCTCTCTCTCTCTCTCTCTCTCTCTCTATCCATCTAGCTATCATCTCTATCAATCTATATACACAAACAAATTAATGTATATATTGAATACCTTCAGTTTTGCCTGTTTGTATTTGTTTCTAGGACGGACCACTCTGAATTAGATAACTGATCATTGGGTTCATTCCTAGAGAAAACTAACTTTTCCTCTCTCAGAAATTAACTGCATGAGATTTCAGTCCGGTGCTCCAATGTGGGTCTCTGTCTCTGTCTCCTTTCTCAAGGTCCAAACCAGGAGCACCAGGAGAGAGAGCACGAGCAAGGAACTCAGGACCGCGAGGGGGGCACCCACACACTGAGACAATGGGGATGTCCTATTGGGAACCCACCAAGGCCGCTGACCTGGGTCTGAAAAAGCCTGGGTTAAAACCGGTCTCGCTGAACATAGCAGACAATGAGGACTACTGAGACCCCAAGAACAATGGCAATGGGTTTTTGATCCTACTGCACCTATTGGTTTTGTGGGAGCCTAGGCAGTTTGGATGCTCACCTTACTAGACCTGGATGGAGGTGGGTAGTCCTTGGACTTGCCAGAGGGCAGGGAACCCTGGTTGCTCTTTGTGCTGACGAGGGAGGGGGACTTGATTGGGGGAGGGGGAGGGAAAGGGGAGGCGGAGATGGGGAAGAGACAGAAATCTTTAATAAATAAACAAACAAACAAACAAATAAATAAATAAGAAATTAACTGCATGTATCACTTCATCTAGGGGTGATCCCACTGATATTTTACCTATGTACACTGATTTGTCAACTAGTGTTGAAATTGTTCATATCTCATTTAGACAGCCATATTGATGAAAATTTACAGATGTAGCTTTCCGTTTAATGGGTAGAGGTACTATCTCACTGAAGACTGGCTCCCTCTTTCACAATATTCCCTTAGCATTGCTTGCAGGAGTCATTTTAGATGTATCAGTTGAGGCTGGGCACGCCATAGTCAGTTGTTCTCTACATTTTGGTTAGTTGTGGCATTCTGCAATGGTCTTCCTTCTGCTGTAAAGAGAATCCTCTTTCCTGATGACTAGCTTTCAGAGTACTGTCAGGTGTCTCAGAGACTGCTAAAGAAGGAAAGCAATCAACACTCCTACCCAGACATGTTGCTTGGGCACAACAATGGCCAGCAAGGCAAGATATCCCTAAAGATGCATGAGTTCCATTTATATCTTGGTGGTGGTAACCAAGAAGCTGTCTTATTGAACTTAAGGACTTCTTTAAGCTTGATACTAGCCAAACTACACATGGCTAGTGAAGCTATGGATGTTAGAGGAGAATCCACTACTGCCACTTTCCTAACCCTGCATAATTTCGAACTTCTTTCTCAATATGCATCTTTATAACCACAGATCCATATAGATCTCACTCCTCATCAAAAATGAAGGCATTTTATAAAGCAGTTACTGAAATTGATCTTTTTTAAACTGTCAGTGGAAGGAAATGAGTAGCAACAATTTTAATGATGTAAAAGTTGTGTGGCTAAGAATCAGGGCCTGATGTAGAAGTAACCAAAATCATTACTATGTTATGATTACAGGAGTCTGATACCTAGATTAGAATAAAGGCAATAAACTGAACAATAAGATCAGGTAAAAATAAAGATGTGCACATTTAGTAAAATGCAAAAATAATGTAAATGGGCACATGTTGCATAGTTATAGGTGTATTGATGTATTAAAAACAATATTACATATTTACCATAGCAAAGTAGATTGACTAGAAGGGAAAATAAATAGAAAACTTACTATTAGAAAATACATACATGAGATGTATTCTTTAATTATTCATTATGGTACTTTATTGTACTCTTTCTATAATTAGAGATCCAATTTACAAACCAATCATTCATTAATTGCATACAATCATAAGTTTAATACAATTTGCTAAGATTCTTGGGATGATGGAACCACAAGTTGATACCATTTCTACTGCATGTAAATGATGCAAATGCAAATTCAAGGTAATCCTGCTGGATGCAAAGCTATATAATTTTAAAGTAAGTACATTACAAATTGACCCTCGTATCACTTTCCTGAATTTCTGGTATATTTCTTGTGTGATATTTTGTTCAGTAATTCCAGTAGCTTGATGTCAAACAAAAATGGATTTAATTTCTTTTCCTGAGCAAGGCCATCTATCATTCACATGAAGGAAAATTATCAGCTATTGTTTAATATCAGTAAAGACAAATTTCAGTTGAGTAGCACCTATTAATTGTTTTGACACTTGCCCAGATGTTGAAATGAAAAAAAAGAAAAAGAGAGAGAACAAACAATTAAGGTTTACCTGCAACTGGGAGAGCTTACCTCTGTATAATGCCTACATTGAAACTGGTGATGCTAGACTGTAGAATCTCATAAATAGAATGAACCTGATTTTATTAATGTTGTAGGAATTGGGGAAACTTCCAGTTGATATAAGGTGTCGTTCTGGTATGATATGAGAAGGAAGTCTTCTTGGAGAAGACAGGTAACACCATAACTGAGGAATCGTTATTCCTCTTCCCTTATGTACTTCATTTTCTCTATAAGCCATTAATTTCATTTGTTTGAAGAAAGAAGTAGTCATAAGATTCTACTCAACAAAATGGGTCCTAGAAAGAAAATGTGCTATGTTAATGTTTTTAATACTACTCTATTTTTAGATTATTTGCTTTTCACAATCAATTCATACTGAGTCTACTTAAAAATTAACTAGTTACTACATGTACTATTAAAAAAGCAAATCAATATCAATAATGGTTCTTATATATATTTTGGATATAATCAAAATAAACATCTCAGAGATAAAGAAAATTTAATCTGGTAGTCATGGTGGAGATTTACCTTGTTTTCCTTTTACAATATATTCCTTTAATTCAGTAATTTTTGTGCTGCTTTTATCTGGATGTTTTGGATTACTGAGTCTTATTTTTTCTATATACTTGTTATTTACCATAAGAAGTTAAGTACCACATTAAAGTTGAAACATAACCAAGTAAACACCACTTGTATACTAGAATTAATATCATCTGAGACTTGATGTTTATGATATAAGACCAATTTAAGACAAATCTTATTGTTCAGATCTAATAATTATATAATAAATTATGGAAGAACCAATGTCAAACATTGGTTTATGAAAACCTCCTAATTTGTGTGTTTTAATTATCAATACAAAGTTGTCCAGGCATAATAATTTTATTACATATTTGATTTTCTAAAAATTAGCTAATATACTTTTTCCATTTAAAAGTTAGGTAAATTTCTCTCTCTTGTACGTTGTTTATAAAGTGACAATATCTAATTAATTTATTGGTTTATCTTTTCTTTTAGAATTGTCCTAGTTAGCACAAACCTTTTATACTTTGTGAAGTTTTTTACTGAGACTATCTTTCATTTAACATGTTAGTTTTCATTATCCACAAAGCTGTTCAGTCAGCTTATACTAAATTAAAAAAACTTTTTTGCATATTTATACATCTAGAAGTTGCCAATAAGAAACCAGAATGTTATCCTGCAGAATGAAATAAAATATTTTATGCTCCTTTGTTGATTTTTACCTAGTGGATTTCTGGTTATCTACATTAAATTATGATTACTGTTATATTTTCTTCTATGTATCAGAACACATTGCCTTTCAAATACATATTAAGTCCATTTGTGGCAGAGTTGGAAGTACCTTAGCAACCAAATACTATTGAACTGTTATAAAAGGATACAGCCAAATATTTTAGAAACATTTAAATGTCTGTTTTTCCTGTTTCCTTGGCAATATTAAATGGATTGTTCTGACTTTCTGTACACTGACTTTCTGGTAGTTAACCTTATTGGCATCTAAACATCACTAGTAGCACTGATGTGAAATTCTAATTTTCCAGGGATTGGGTTAAAGTGCTTATGAATTAAGTATAATTCTTATTTTAGCTTTCAATTTGTGATTTAATGGAAAAGCAAGTATTACTCTATGGTCTCCATTGTAGTTATTGTTGATATTAATATTTACCATTAGTGGTAGCAAATTAAACATATGTACCCAATATGTATATGAATACTGAGTAATACATAAAAACCAAACGTAGGATTTAGTCATACATCCAAAAGAATCATAAAACTGCAGAAGGAAATTATATAATTTTCAGTTTTATACTATATTATTAACAAGTATAAACTCCCAAAGTACACCAAGATAGATAGAACAAAGCAAGAATACATTTGTCTTATGCATACCACTCATACTCATTGGGTTATCTGCTTTAAACAATTTTAAAAGTACCTAAATCCATACTGAGAATCTGACATAGTTTTCATTAATATATAGAAAGGAAACAACTGCTTGTTTAATTACTCAAACTTATTAAAATAATGAAAGAAAAACAATGAGAATAGCATTGGTCACTTGAGTGACATTTTTAAATGACAGATAGATTTTCAGGTATCATTGAAGAATGGATTTTGAAATTTTTGAAACAACTTTGCAAATCACTGACTGATCCCACATATGCACATATGTTTTACTTTTGATGCATCTGCATTCTGCAGTTTACAAAAGTTAGCTTAATAGTAATTGTATCAAGTTACATCATTGATAATTGAACACCTACATCTTTTTATATAAATAGAGTCCAGAAGAAAAGCAAACATCATTATGCCTTGGTTTATGATCCAACATCATTAATCATCTGTATTGATTTTTCTAAGAACAATTTCAAAATACAACAATGTTGTTGAGTTAGAATATCTAACAAAAACAGGAAAACATAATCACAAACCTTTTAACAATAATTCCTTATGAAAGAATTTATTCTATTCTTTCTATAATGAGTCACCTCTGTCTGAGTTTTAGGAGTAATTGTGCACAACCTTTTGTAAAGCATATAAACCTTGGATAACACTGTTGCTTTCCTAAAATTAAAATACTGTCACAGAAATTGTAACTTACCCTATCTGATCTTTTTTATATTTTTGTTAGCATGCATAATGATTTCAGAGCAATAGCTTTAAGATCATAAATTAAATCATGATAATATATCAACATCACTAATAGCTTTGTTTAAAGGCAATTTATGAGTGAAGAAAACTCCTGGGATATTCTGATCTTTCCTTCAGATACCACCCAATGACATAGTCTGCGTGATAATCTTGTCTCTCTGGGGCACCACCAGACTGCACAAGATTCCATGTAATACAACTTCTTATCAGAATTCAAAATTACTCATGCAGAACTAGCATAACTAGTATTCATGTACCAACCAGTTTTTTCAAGCCTATCAGAAATATCAATCTCAATATTTATCTTTGATGTATTCTGAGAATATATCTTCACAAGCATAAAGATATTCACTTTGTACAGATTTACATGTATGTACATATGTACAAATGTGTGTATATGTGTGTTGCCATTAACAAAGTCTACCTAAAAATAGACTTTCGTCAGATGAATTTGAAAACTGTTAGAAAAAGGTAGTTTAGAACTTATTTAATTATTTGCCTTTGTGTTTTTTTATACTCTAATCTCAAGGGAATTCACTTCATCATCCCTCAAAGAAAACATCACCTGGAACACTCTCAATTAGTCTTCTAGTCTTGTATAATTCTTACTAATGCTAAGACATCTGATCTCGACTTGCTCTGTCTAAACACTGTGCTGTATGTGTGTTGTCTCCACTGCCTGAAACTGCTTTTTTTAATTGGAAAAACAAAACATAAAAAGTATTTCTAATAAATGGTATTCTTTTGTAGATTTAATTGGGCTGGTACATGTACTGGTGTCATAATCTAATAATTAGATGAATCTATTTTTAGTTCAGGAAGTTTTCAATCAGATGTCAGTTTTTTTTCCTGTTAGTTTGTAATAGAATCAGAGGATATTCATAGTATTTTATGATTTTCTTAATAAAAATAAATTAATCAGTTCATTCCACAAATGTGTTATTGTGTACCTTTTATTTACTAGCACTGTTTAAGTTTCTAGAAACACAAGTGAAGCAAGAACACAAAAACATAACATAAAAGAGGCAGTATAAAGTAATGGCAAAGGGCCTGTACTCCTGAGCCAGATTCATTTTTTCTGTTTATCAACAAGTATTTAGCTTTAGAATGCATATTTAAACATCTATTGGCCTCAGTTGACTCATCTGTGGAATGGATATATGAGTTACCATTGGTATAAGGTATAAATATTACAAAATATGCAAAGTTCTTACAATTAGTGCCTTTCCCATAACATGTATTTCATAAATGGCAGGTATTATTTTTATAGTAGAGACAAATTGCAATTACCAGGAACATGTACAAGGTAATTAAAATATGAGGTGATATATTATATATTAGACAATTTAAAGACGATATGAAAATCATAGAAAGACACAGAAGCATAGTCTGGGGAGTCCTGGAAGAAGTATCCTTTAAGTTGAGACATTTGAGAAAAGAACATTAACTAACCAAGAAGAGATTGAGAATGCCAAAAGACACTTTTGTTGTAAAATATTTAATGTGTTACATTTGTTTATGCTGTGGGATATTTGTTTAATAATGCAAAGATATGTTGCATTATTTTATGTTGCATTTAAATCTGTAAAACTGTGTTACTTTGTCTGTCTTAGACACCTGATTGATCTAATAAAGAGCTTAAAAGGCAATAGTGAAGCAGGAGAGGGATTGATGTGAATGCCAGGCAGAGAGAATAAAAAGGAGTATAAATCTAGGCTCAAGGAAAGAGGAAAACTGAGAAAAGGAAAAAAGAGGAGAATGTCAGGGTCCTGCCACCTTGCTACACAGCCAGCCGTGGTGTAAGAAGGGAAGAAATATATAGAGAATAAAGGAAGATAAAAACCCAGAGGCAAGGGCTGGCTGGTGGTGGCACATGACTTTAACCCCAGCACTGGGAAAGCAGAGGCAGGTGGACCTCTGCAAGTTTGAGGCCAGCCTGACCTACAAGAGCTAGTTCCAGGACAGGTTCCAAAGCTACAGAGAAACCCTGTCTTGATACCCCTCCCAAAATTACCCAGAGGCAAAACAGGTTAAAGAGAAATGGGATACCTTATGTTGGAAAAGCTAGTTAGAAAGATGCCAAGCTAAGGCCAGGCATTCATAAGTAAGAAAAAGTTTCCATCTATCTATTTAGAAGCTGGATAATAGACTCGCTAAGAGTAAAAGAAAAATCATAATACAATTTTCCATTCCAATGTTGGCCTGTATTTCCATGTAGACCCTGAGAAAGCTGAATATATACATACACACACATATGTATATATATTATATGATAGATATACAGATATAGATATTTTTTAAGTTATGCCATACAGAAGAACACTTAAACAGTCTTTTTCTTCCTAGATAAAAAAAAAAAAAAAACTAAGTAAAAAAAAAAAAAAAAAAACAAAACACCTATCACAGTGTAGAACACTGGCAGACCTGCTATGGCAAATTTAATGCAGTTCTTGGCACCTACTTTGAACTGGGCCTGTAGGCTTTAGGCTTGGCTTTCTTGGATAGAAAAAAGTGGGCGGAGTCAGGCACCAAAGCCATGGTGGAGGTCCTAGCTGCATAGCTTAGCAGACTACTTATCTCAGATAATTTTCATTGGTATGGATTTTGGTATATTGATACAAATTTAAAGTTATTTTTTTGTTACAGTGGATGTATGTTTCTACACTTGTTGGGGATATAGTGCCTATAGAGTTAATTTAAAAATGTGATAATTAATATATAAGGTTACTAGTTAGTCTATACTAATGACATGGAGTAAGAAAGAAAGAGGGGTATGTAGAACAGTTAAGAAAATCCCAGAGGCAAAACATAGGTAAAGAGAAATATGATAGTTTAAGTTAGAAAAACTGGCTAGAAACAAGCCAAGCTAAGGCTTAGCATTCATAAGTAAGCATAAGTTTCAATGTATTTATTTGGGAGCTAGGTGGAAGGCTCTCAAAGAATAAAAACAGTTACACAGTCTGGCTTCTCCAGATGAAATAACAAAGACCACAGAAATAGTATGTATTAAGCAATGGAATGCATTTTGAATGAAAGTTTGTATTGCTGTCATAAGTGTACCATACTTGTTCCTGATAATATCATGCTCTGTTGATCTATTATACTATTGTGGAAGTAAAAGAAAAAGTGGAAGTAAAAGTAAAATTGGAAGTAAAAGAATAATTAAAAGGCTTATCAAAAGAACAATAATTCATTATCCCACTCATAGTTCCCCTTTCTTTCTTTTATTAAAAATATCAAGCCAGGCAGTGGTTTCACACACCTTTAATCCCAGCACTCAGGAGGCGCTCAATACACTCAAGGCCAGCCTGTTCTACATAGCTAGTTCCAGAACTTGCTCCATAGTTACTGAAAAACCCTGTCTTGAAAATCAAAAAAATAAAATAAAATAAAAATCAGAATGCTGTTTAACTGAAGAAGACAGTTGGGCAGAGCAAGACAGGTGAATCAAATATGCTTCCGATTTTTAATAAAATAAGAAAGCTCTTAAATCTATGCCTCAAGCATCAAGTACAGTTGTTGGTGTTACTATTAGCAGTGTTGAAGCTACTGTTCTTGTATAATTTTTGTGTGCCTGCCTGGTATGGAACAAATAAATGCAGTCTTCTTTAAAAAATATATATTTCTGGATCCAAATATAAAAATTCAATTTACAAATGTACTCAAAACCACCGTTCCTATAGTCACTACTTTATTCACTCAAGAACTCAAATCAATCCCCATATCTGAAGAGAAGTATTTTATACTTGGCTTGAGATGTTCACAGACTTTTAATCTGCTGCCAGCCAGAATTCTAGGATTCAAGATGCCTAATTTGCATAGAACAATTTTTACCGAAAAAGTAATTTCACAGATAAAGTTTGCCTATTAAGATCTGATAAAGGGCAAAAGTTGTGGAAAACCCTTTTCTATGAAAGAAAATGGACTCCCTCATATTTTCCATTTGCTGTGGAGTAAAAGGTATAATTCTCAGATGCTGTCTTTTCACTCTGGATCTCTATTTTAAAGATTCTACAGAAATACTAACACTTTCTGGCAGGTTAAACAGGTCACTGCTCAAATGAGCTGAGAGCAAGTCTCCCATGGGAAAGTAACTGTGACACACTTCCTCATTTCCAATATATAAAAATTCAAATGCGCAGGAAGTATGTTCTGTATATTGGGAATGGTACTACCAACAAAGAATTGAGAAAATATTACCGTTATTACTTGCTTTTTGGTGGGACTTTAATATATGTCAGATATATCTTTCTAAATGTAGACAAACGGCAGTTTTAATTTTTTTTTCAGTATACCAGGTATATATTTTGTTCAAGAAAGCCAGAGGAGAGGTAATATTTTTTCTATGAAATTTCATGATATCATATCCTTCTTTCTACCAAGTGAGATGAGAACTAATTTAAATACAGCTGAGAACTATAACTATAGTGGGGTCCTAGCTTAGATTCTTTTTTCAGTTCTTATCATAAAACACTCTGACCAAAGCAACTTAAGGGAGAAATGGTTGATTTTTAGCTTAGATTTCAAGGCACAGCTCACCATGTTGGTAAATCAAATCAGAAGGAGTTTGAACAAATCACATTGCATCCACAATTAAAATAAGCAAGAGTGAATTCATATTGCTGCTCAGTTCTGTTACTCTATCTTATACAGTACACGACCTTGCCAGAAATGATGCCACCAACAATGGGTACGTCTTCCAGTTTCAATTAATGCAACCAAGACTATCCTTTTCAGACACGCCCAGAGATCTCTCTGCCAGGTACTTCCAAATTTTGTCAAGCTGACAGTTACAATAGGTATAGTCTCAATGAATCTCATGGGATATCTTTAAAAAAAATAATTTGAATGCCAAAGTTGCTCTTATTGTAGAAATAGAATTTTAAGGATGTGACACATCACTTTACTGATTTATCTGGCAAGATTTTTTTGCATATTTTTAAAAAGAAACCTTTTGTACATGCTTCAAAATGAAAAGAGATGGTTATGCACATGCATATTGAAATATATAAGTTTCATTAGGAAATAGCAAGTAGAAACATGAAATATATTCAATATATGGATGATAGGCAAATATATCAACACATCAAATTCTTGTTGGCATTTTCAAATGAATCATTAATAAATGGATAAAATTAATAAATTATGGAGAGCATAGGAAACTAAAATTGGCAAATGAAGCAAAAATAATCAAATTTCCCAAACTTAAGGAAAAGAAAATATACAGCCTTTCATATAGTACAAAACTCCTAAAATTTAGGCTTCTTATACTGCATTTTAAAAGAAAGACTATTTTATATAGGTTTAGAAGTAGTAAAGAAATCTACATGTGTGAATATAACTAGAAAAATAATCCTTTTATGGTCTTTTACAAGTAGTATCTACCTAAGGATTTTCAAAGAATGAACAACTGCATGCTGTGATGTAACTTTCCTAAAGATAAGTGATAATATTTAAAGGCAAAAGAAAAGAAAATGGAGATAAAGCTATCATTTCAGAACTATTTCTAAAATATGTAGAATCTTGTTGAAATAGGAGCGGCAGGGCTGCGTCCCCAACACCCCCGCCGCTTGGCTAGCTTATGCCCGAAATAACTACACACAAACTGCATTCAGTTAAACACTGCTTGGCCCATGAACTCTAGCCCTTACAGGCTAATTCTCGCACCTGGACTAGCCCATTTCTAATCATCTGTGTAGGCACCCCAAGGTGCGCTTACCGGGAAGATTCTAGCCTCCGTCCATCCTGTCCGGGAGCAGAGCAGAGTCTGACCTCACTTCCTCTTCCGCCCAGAATTCTATTCTGTTTTCTCCTCCCATCTATGTTCTAAGCTATGAGGCCAAGCAGTTGGTTTATTATAATTAACCCATTACCTTCCTCCATCAGAATCTCACTGTGCTTTGCTTTCTGAAATAACTCTACACCAGCATTTCACAATACATGAGTACTGTCCATGTTCCTAGTTATTAACTTTTCTCTTACTTTCTTAGAATGTTTACTGTAATTTAATCATAGTGTGAATACTAAATGAATTTCTAATTATTCAATGATCAAAACTATCTTTAAATGATCATAAATCCAGGTAGAATTTTCAGGTAACCCACAAAAGGGGAGAAAGCACTATTGATAAACCCAGCTAACACGTCCTGTATAATAAGTATAGATCTAAGCTATGTATGCATACACATTTACATATATATTTAAAGTGTTTAATATTCTTATGAAAAATATATTTTTAACTAACATCAAAAAATGGGAAAGGAAAGGAACAGAAAGGTGAAAAATTTGCTTGCATTTTTAGCCCCTATGCTGACCTGGGCTTCATAAGAGGTATTTAAAACCAAAGCAATAAGGATACTATGCCCTGCCCTGTCTCAGAAAGAACCATAAAAATTTTCATGCTCATAACATGGATCTCTGGGTTTAGAACAATCCCAAAATCTTCTACAGTTTATATTGTGCTCTAAGGTTTTGGATTTATTTTACCAAGAACATGGTTGCAACCAAATACCTTTACATTCTGATCTGTTAACATACACTTCAGAGAAGATTTTGATTCTTTAGACAATATATTCTTCTAAGACAGCACCCATTGTTAATCTGACTGCTCTAACTGCATATTTTGGCAAAACAACAATATCTTATTCCAGAGAAGCATGATTACATGTAGTTTTAATCAAAGTAAAAATGAATACTCAAATATATATCAGCAGTGGATTGGCTTCTAGTAATTTCCTTTACTTTTTTTATGTTTATTGAATAACTTTTTCTTTGTAGACCTGACTGAGAACAACTTGAATGTGGGACTATATTTTACTCACATGAAAATGTCAAGTCACGTGAAAAAGCAATAAAATCATAGAAATACTAAGGGAACTTATAATAGAATGTTGGTAGGTACCTTGTTTCCCTGACGTTCATTGTCTGCACATATGATAGATTATTGAACAGGAAAAAGTGAGAATATTTTTCATTTCCTAACACTTTAACAAATAAAGAACAATTTTAGATGCCATTTGTCAAAATGTAAACATAATTCTAGAGATAATAATCACATTTTTCCTTTTTCCACAGTACAAAGAGATAAAATGAATGGATTCACTTCTGAATCCTAAAAGGCTTCTCAAGTAAAAACATTCGGTTTTATTCATCTTTTACTCCCAAGCACTTAATTCAGAAATGGACACTTAGAGACAAGATTGCCGGGCAAAAAATGGGATCTTGGGGGTGGGGTGGG